>NC_136490.1:36898643-37013643 GCF_053919585.1 Euprymna scolopes | reverse complement strand
ATTACTTGCATTTAATGGTTCGGTCGTTTGTTTAAATCAAGACGAATTATATCGCTGGAAAAATGGTTCGATTAATCTACAGCTCCAGTAGGTATCTCACAGCTGATTAATCCTCTATCTGTATAAAAGTCATATGCGTCCTAAAACAGAGTAATGTTGCCACATCTGGACAGGGGCTGCTCGGCGCGTTCTATCCTGCGTTGATAGATTTCAAACTTGGCTTCGAAACCTGGAAGGTGATGCCCTTTTCTCTTCTCTGCAACCTAGTTCTAACAGAAGAGACGTTGCGAACTTGTCTCTCCTATATCGCTATTTTAATGGCAAGTGCTCGACTGGACTCCAATCCTTGGTCCCTCCTTGCCAAATATTCTAAAAAAAGAACACTCGACTAGCTACAACCACTATATATGATTTCCCCACTGTCTATCTGTGCTCAAATCTAAATACAGATTCTGTAAACAAAGCTCCTTTCCCCGAGTTGTTCGCCTGTAGAACACTGTTCCGTTGGTCTGTTTTCCGGGCGAATAAAAATGGTAGCCTTCAAATCCAATGTAAACAAGTTATTGTCGTGCCGTCTTCATTAAAACTAATATTCTACCCAATTTACACTATTAGTGATTACTACACTACCAGGTTACATTTATTAACCTTATCCTCCAGAGGCCATCGGACCTTTATTACCGTTGACACACAAGTAAAAAGTCATGCATAGAGACGCAGGGGTTATGTTGGTTTTATTAGGGAGAGATTCGTTCACAAGAGGAGAGACCAAGAACTCCTCTTATAAAAGATAAGTATAAATTAATTCCTTCTTACTTAATTTTATTACTTAATTAAAAATTGGTCTACGGCCTATCTTGAAGCGATCAACTTAGATCATTGCATTATGAATACGTGTGGATCGGCTGCTTCGTTGCGACAAACTGTCTCGAAAACTCTGTATGAAATACGTGACGACACAATTTCAATTAAACAATTTGTCATTTACCTTTAGTGTATTTTGGTTAGCAAGTTGGCCCCTGAATCTTAGCACTTGCTGTGTGTACTGGGGTTTTCTCCGTTCACCATCAGGTCGTGCCGTCATATACTTAATGAGACACTTTCGGAATTCACATTAGTTAACATAATCTTTACATACCGTCGTAGGGCCCCAATACATAACACGAGGAAACTTTAACCAAAAACAGTTCACAGAAATAGAAAAAGGTAAATTGAAGAAATGACGTCGAAGTGTAAATTCTAACACATGCACAAAAATTGTTTTTAACTCCCTAAATCATCTATACCTAGTTGAGCTCCACATTAAAATTGAGAAAAAAGGACCTTGCTGAATGGTTCTCGGCTATTTTAACTTTAGCTATAATTGCATTTTGACATTGATAAACTTCTTGATCTTTTCTTATATGCATTGTACTCACGATTGTAATCAGCTCATTATGAGATTTTTATCTCTATTCTCATGAGCCATTTTTCTATTTATCCACTTGTGCTATTTTTACGTGCGCTATTTTATCTGTGCCATTTCCATCTTAATTTATTATTATGATCCATAGATTTTAGTTGTTTTCATAGTTTGAAATTAATATATATTAAACCTTTTATCATTATTTACAGCAATAGAAAACTGATTTAAAAATCAGTTTTCTGACAAGAAATATTGTAAAAATAATTTTCGAATCGGAAATTAGGTTAATTTTTTTTCCGATATACCAAGCATTCCGATTTTTTCAATTCCCAATTCCGATTCCAACTAATAGTTCTAACATTAATAAAACACTTTCAAACAAATAATATATATATATATAAAAGATTGTACACTAAGAAAAACGGCCTTAAATAAATTATAAAGAAAATAATTTAAAAATTTTTTTTTTAATCTTAAACAAACAATGATCATAATAATTTTCGAACTCGGATTCTCTATCCCGTCAGTAATTACCACATAGTATCTTAATTAAATCGCAATTATAATCGTTACATATTATATATATATACTACTATATTTTTTTTAGTGTATTGATACCCATATTAAACACACTTTTTTCAATTTATTTAAAAAGAAAATAAAACTTTGACATGTCTGGGTAGTGGAATTACATTCATCTGCGAAAGACCTAACTAATTTGCATATTTTTTTAAAAATGTATTTTAAATTATTTCCTATTTTTCGGTTAACTTATGGGATGAATGGGCTGATCATCTTTAGTAAACTATTACGTGCTATTATATTCTACATATTTTATACATGCGTAATATTTGCGTAAAAAGGTTACAATAAACACAAACATCTTCCTATATGTATTTATGTATGCGTATATATATATATATATATATATATATATATATATATATATATATATTTATATTTATTTAAAATATGTTGCCCACCAAACACCCCCGTCAGTTTTTGTTATACAGATATGAAACTTAATACGTAGAGTATTCGAACCTATGCAAAACTTTATATTTGAGTTTTAGCCGGGGAAAATCTGTGCGAAAGTGTTAAAATTTATGACAAATAATTGAATTTGCCATGCGAAGGTGAAACGACTGCATTACGAATATGCATACGTAACATAATAGCTATTGGTTCATATTTTCATTTTTAGCCTTGCAGCAAATACAACTTCATAGCTCAGGCATTAACGTAAAAAGAAAAAGTAAACAGTAAGCGCTTCACGTTACGGTTTCGATTCTCAGTTGTGGCGCACGAGTCATTTTTTAAACTTTAAATCGTTACTATATATTGGGTCACATCTATCTATCTATCTATCTATCTATCTATCTATCTATGCTCCTATAAAATCGTTTTTTTTGTGTGTATTGATATTCATATAAAAAAACCCTCTTTTCTATTTATTTAAAAAAGAAAATACTATTTTCTAATATATGTGTTGTGGAATTGCTTTCACTAGCAAAAGATCTAGCTAATTTGCATATTCTTTAAAACATTCATTTTAATTAATTCCCTATTAGTTGCTTTGTTTTTTAATGGGGTAATCGTCTTTAGTATACAATTATGTGTAATTATATTCATGCAGATATTCTACATGATTTAGACTTGCATAATATTTGCGTAAAAAGTTTATAGTAAACACAAAATTGTTTCCTTATATATTTATGTATACGTATATATTTTTGTTTAACAAATTGTTCCTACTAAACTCCTCCTAGAGTTTTTGGTCTACAGACATGAAACTTCATATATAACGTATTTGAATTCATGCAAAACCTTATATTTTGGTTTTAGTCTGGAAAAATCGGTGCAAAAGGGTGAAAATTAAAAAAAATGAAATTTGCCAGGTGAAGGACGAACGCCGGCATTACGAATGCATGACGTAGTAGCTATTGGTTCATGTTTTAATTTTTAGCCATGCAGTAAACGTGTTTCATAGCCCAGTCATTGACGGCAGAGGCAAAATAATTCGTGAGCTGAACGTTTTGGTTTCGATTCTCGGTGGTGGCGCATGAGTCTTTTTTAAAATAATTTTTAAATCATTACTATATATTGCGTCCAAACTATCTATCTATCTATCTATCTATCTATAAATATCTATCTATCTATAAAAGTTAACATGCCTGTGTGCCTGTCTGTCTGTGTGTCAGTGAACATTTTCCTTCGCAATAACTATGTTAATTTTTTGTCTACATACTCGAAATTTGATATACAAGGTATTGAGATTTAGGAAAATCTGTGTGATCGGTTTTCGGCCAGAGATTTTCCTGTTAATGGGCCAAAGTTCAACGATTTGACCTTTGAGAACTCTACCAAACTCCTCCAACAATTTTGGGTGTAAACACTTGAAATTTTAGATATAGGTTCCTTGGACATAGATCTAACTTAATAACTTGGTTAGAGCCCGAAATAATAAATGTTAAGGGGTCATAATAGAGGTCAAATTTTAAAAAATTTACCGTTTTTTGGTTTTTTTTTTCTTTTCTCAGCATACACCTCAAAACACTCGGGCAACGCCGGGACCCCATGCTAGTCTCTCTATATATATATGTGAAAGTGTCTGTGTGTCTGTATCTCTGTGTGTGTGTCTGTATACATTTCCCTGCGCAATAACTCTGCCAATTTTTAGTCTACAGACTCGAAATTTGATATACAGGGTACTGAGATTTGGAAAAATCTTTCTGATCGGTTTTCGGCCAGAAATTTGGCGATTAAGGGGTCAAAGTTCAATGATTTGACCTTTGAGAACTCTACCAACCTCCTCCGACAATTTTCCGTCTAAACACTTGAAAGTTTAGATATAGGTTCCTTGGACATGGATCTAACATAATAACTTCATTAGACCCCAAAATAATAAATGTTAAGGGGTCATAATAGGGGTCAAATCTAAAAAAATTGACCTTTTTTTTGCCTAGGATACACCTCAAAACACTCGGGCAACGCCGGGTACCCATGCTAGTATATCTCTAAAATTGAACGTATCTGTGTATCTGTGTATGTATCTGTGTGTTTGTGTATCTGTGTTTCTGTGTGTCCGTGTGTGTGTATTTCCCTACGCAATAACACTGTCAATTTTTAGTCTACAGACTCGAAATTTAATATACAGGATACTGGGATTTGGTAAAATCTTTGTGATTTGTTTTCGGACAGATATTTGGCTGTTAACGGGTCAAAGTTCAACAATTTGACATTTGAGAACTCTATCAAACTCCTCCGACAATTTTGGGTCTAAACCCTTGAGATTTTAGATATAGGTTCCTTGGACATGGATCTTACTTAATAACTTGATTTGAGGCCAAAAGAATAAATTTTAAGGGGTCACAACTTAAAATAAATTGATCACTGCGGTCTCTACCAAATTACTCAGATAATTTCTGGTCTAAACATTTGAAATTTTACATAAAGTGTATCCAGAGATATGCTAAGATTTTTAATCGGTTTGGGTAGAAATTTTTTAGTTACCATTATATAAATGTATTATGTATGTATGTTTGCATGTCTGCCTAAAACTTTCGACAGATTTTACCAATATTAGTATCGTCTTGAAGTCGGCCTTTCAGACGACAAATATCGAGAAATTGGCTAAAACATTAATTATCTTCACCTTCAACTGGACACTTTTCTACAGAGGGGGGGCGCTTTTTCGCCGATATTTTTGAAAGTGATCCTCTTCTTTCGATTATCTAGCCTAAATTTAAACATAAGTCACGTCCGGTTTGCCTGTGGCCGTAGCAGCAAGACGTCAGTTTTTCCCCCCGTTCTTTTCGTCCTTCGCGGTGCGGTTTCGAACTTGCCTTCTTAATACGAACTTTTTTTTTTGCTCAACAGACACATCCAAACACCCGAGCAACGCCGTTCTGAAATGTTAGTATATCTATAAAAGTAAAAATGTCTGTCCGTCTTTTCTCTATAGTAGTTAAGGAAGACTGTTATACAGAAAGGCATTACTTTACATATTCACACTTTTTAATATATACATATGCACATAACCTTATGAACGGTACATAGGGTCCGAGCACTGCTGGTCTATCTATATATCTATAAAAGTGAACGTGTCTGTGTGTGTGTCTGTCTGTGTTTCTGTCTGTCTGTGTATCTGTCTGTGTGTCTGTGTGTGTACATTTCCCTACGCAATGACCAATATATTTGTCAATTTTTTGCCTACAGACTCGAAATTTAATATACAGGGTACTGAGATTTGGGAAAATCTTTGTGATCGGTTTGCGGCCAGAAATTTGGCGATTAAGGGATCAATGTTCAACGATTTTACCTTTGAGAACTCTACCAAACTCCTCCGACAATTTTCTGTCTAAACACTTGAAATTTTAGATATAGGTTTCTTGGACATGGATCTTACTTAATAACTCGATAAGAGCCTCAAACACTTAATTTTAAGGGATCATAATAGGGGTCAAACATTAAAAATATCGACCGCTTTTTTTTTGCTCAACATACACCTCCAAATACCCGGGAAACGCCGGGCACCCATGCTAGTATATCCATAATAGTGAACGTGTCTGTCTGACTTTGTGTCTGTCTGTTTGTCTGTCTGTCTGTGTACATTTTCCTACGCAATAACTCTGTCAATTTTAAGTCTACAGACTCGAAATTTGATATATCGGGTACTGAGATTTGGAAAAATATTTGTGATCGGTTTTCGGTCAAAAATTTGGCTGTTAAGTGGTCAATGTTCAACGATTTGACATTTGAGAACTCTACCAAACTCCTCCGACAATTTTGAGTCCAAACCCTTGAAATTTTAGATATAGGTTCCTTGGACATGGATCTAATTTAAGAACTTAATTAGAGTCCAAAACAATAAATTTGTACATTCGATCACTTAAGGGAAACGGCTTCTCTTTCCCGCAACCTCTTTTCCACAGAAGAGACGTTGCTAGTCTGTCTCAGCTCTATTATTATTTTCAATGGCAAGTGCTCGCTTGAGCTTTAATCTACGGTTCTACCTTTCCAAACTTGCACAAGAAATGCTGGTCTTACTACAACCACTATCATCAATTTGCCCCACTCTCTATCAGTACCTAAATCCAAACGTGGATTCCATGAACAAACTATCTCCACGAGAACTCCTCACCTGTGGAACCCTGTTGCGCTGGTCTGCTTTCCAGCTTACTATAATATGGTCGTCTTCAAGTCCAATGTAAAAAAGTTCTTGTTGAGCTGACCCCTTAAATAATCCAATTATACCAAATCCACATTACTAACGATTACTACACTACCGTACACCCATTACCCATTATCCTTGAATGACCTCTAGGCCATGATAAGTGACTTCCTTGTGAAAGAACCCACTCAGGATGCAAAGAGAAGTTCGACTAAGAGAAATTATCAATCCTCATATAAAACATTAGGAAACAAACTGGCTTTTGTTAAAGAAGATAGACTGACTATACTTTATTTGTAAGATTAATAATTACTTCCGAATGCCTTTCGAGCGGATATTTTGCTAGTGTGAGAAATATAAATAATGAAACTCCCTTCACTGAATGTAATTTCGTATTCCGTGTAGATTAAACCACGCGGTTTATAAAGGCACACAATGCCAGACATTCTGGCACCTCATTTCTTTGCTTCCTGCAATAGAATTGGAAAGTAGTCAACTTCCGATAATCAAAGGTCAGTTTTTCCAAAACTGAAACTTGATGTTTTGGCGCAAGACTGACCGTGACATTCGCTTACTACTTTGCTACGTAATAAGTTCGGTGATATTTTTTTTGTTGTTTTCAATCCTTGCCAATTTCCAAAAACACTGATATTAGTAAGAATGGCGATGTTTGCGAGTTTGTCCAAGAATGCAGGCGATAAGAAAAAAAAAAAAAAAAAAAAAAAGGCAAAAACGATATTCGTATCGATTGTCGAAAAAACTATGAATTTTTGTCTGTTTTATGGCATATCAACCATTTTGTTCGTATTTAATGCTGCAGTTTGTGAAAAGAAAACCCTCTAATCTAATAGCCACAGGACGGTCAAATAAGCTCGAACTCTATTCCATCACCACAATGCCTGTTTTGCAAGTGTTTTAATAGAATGTGCTCTGATGAACTCATTGCCTCTGTGCGCCATTAACCTGCTTAACCTCGATAAACATGCTTATCAACAAACCTTTTCATCGTAGAGGTCCATAAATGTCGGAAAGCCTTCTATAATAGTTTTTTTCTTCGGGAAGCTAGACTTTGAAATTTTCTTTCTGTTACCTTATTTCCTCACTGTACTGGCATGCAGAAGTTTTAATATAACGTAAACCAACATCTTGCTCATCTCCCCCAAATGCGGCCACAAATACGTCCAATTGACGATATGCCTTGTTTGAGGATAAATTGAATCATAATAATAACAATACTCAGGATGAATATGAATCATTATAATAATAATAATAATAATAATAATAATAATAATAATAATAATAATAATAATAATAAAGGATGTAAAACAGTGCCAAACACGTATATTAAATTGACTTTTTTCGTTTAAAAATTAATTTTCTTTTTATTAATAAAATATTCTTTTTATAAAAAAAATCTCTCATTTTTTTATATATAAAAAGTAGAACGGTTGAATGATATTCTTTCGGTTATTTTCGATTTTGGGGGCGCACTCAATTAAAAAGATGAAAACGGAACGAAATTTAAATTTTCATTCCATTTTTAAACAACCGTAAAACAGAGCATTCTACACAAGTTTTACCAAAATGAATAAAAAACATACGAATTTAAAACGAATCGTTATTATTAAAAAATTATTCCTAACATGGAGAGAAAAGGGTGTTAGTTTCCTCTCATGACTTTTTTAATTATAAAATAAAATAGTCAATTTGAAACCGTAAAAAGATTTACGTTTTTTTTGTATTGAAAATTAGTGACCATGAAAAGAGTTACTTCGTTTCTCATTAATCACTTTAGTTACCAGTGACACCATTTTTTATTAAACCTAAATGCTTATTAGCAATTTTGAATATTCCATTTTCAATCTACAGGATGTTCACCATGATAACGGTCGAAGCGACAGGGGTAATAATATATAGATAATAATGCAAATCCAAACTGAGAATGATACAAAAACTTTCATGTAGCATGTCAAAGAGAAAAGAGAAAGAGAGAGAGAAAGAAAGAAAAAGAGAGAGAAAGAAAGAGAAAAAAGAGAAAGAAAGAGATATTGTGTGCGTAGTTGTGCGTGTTAAAAAGAGGTAGATGGACATCTAGATAGGCAGATAGTTTCTATCCTATTTAACTCATCTACAACGTACGCACTTGCCTTCCATCTAAGACGTCTGCTCTGTTTGAAATATCGCCAGGAAGAGGCAAATTTCACCCCACCCGGAAACTACGTAATTTCGTCCACCTCCATTACTTGAGTTATCTTTTACACTTAGGTGTCACTCAGTCTTTCTAATTAAAACGTACAGCTGTGATTATACAACAATCCGTTGCGTATTTGATCGTCTCCATGTTTTACCATTCTGTGACTGAACTAAAGAAAATGCAATTGAAAAAAATACATATACACTATTATTACACATTTTTGTTAATCAGTTCATTCTACAGTCCCAAAATTCGGTTTGAATTTATTCTTACTATTATTACTGAATTCCTCCAATGTTACCTGAGAATATTCTTTGATATAACTGTGCTTTATTTGATGCAACAACCTGTTGAAAGTATGATGTTTTCTTTATTTGGATGTCCCCACTTACCAAGGCCTGAAAGACACACACGGATTCTGAATTAATAAATGTAAGCTGGTAGTATAGTAATTGTTAATGGTGTAAATTGGGTAGAATTTGATTATTTGTGCGGGCGGTTAAAGAAGAATTTGTTTACATTGGATTTGGAGGCTACCATGTTGTATTCAACTGGAAAGCAGTTCATCAGAACAGTGTTCCATGTGGGGGCAGTTCTGGGGAAAAGCTTTTTTAATGGAATCTGCGTTTAGATTTACGTACAGTTAGAGAATAGTAAACTCGTATATAGTGGTTGTAGCTCGTCGAGTGTTTTTTTTGTGAAAGTTTGGTAAAGGGGAACCAAAGACATAGTTTATTTTATTAATAACGCAATCAAATTATTTTATAGATTTATTTATTTTTAAATATATTAGTAGACAGAGTGAAGTTAACATGTCCGAAATAGATAAGAATAGAATAATTTGTAATTGTTTGTATACAAACTCAGGAATCGTTCCGTCGAACCTGGGAATCTACACGGAATTTCCAACGGAATATTTTATTTAATCCATGGGGATATTATGGCATCGTTTTATCAGCCATGACCGAGCAAAATTGCTAAGTAATTCGCAATTGTATTCTAAACACCTCGAGTCTTCAACCACCAAGATAACATTACTTACAATTGAATTTGGGATTAACTGAACATTTCCAAGAGAAATATTCCCGAGTTCGACAAGATACACCTGAAGAAGATCTTGGCTTACATCGGCCGAAATCTTGTGAAAATAACAGTGAAGATGAGCAACAGTACACCGAATAATGTAAACAATAAGAATTACTAATTCTCGTCGAAAAATTCTAGTTAGAAATTCAAGTAATTATTTTAAAGGTTTCTTTTAACTAAACTTCTGTTTAGTAGTGTTTCACAAGTTTGATTCTTTTAATGTTAACATGGTTTCCCTGATTGGTTACTCGCAAAAAAGATCACCTTACAATATACCAGAACTAAAAGACGGTACACTGAGTCATAAATCTGCCGAGCACTCAATTATCGATCGGAAACAAGAGCCAGGTACGTCCAAGGATGGAATACTGTTGCCAAATCTGGGCAGAAGCTGCTAGAAAGGACTTGTCCTTCCTTGAGACAGTTTAAAATAGATTTCGTAGCCTCGTAGGAGATGTCCTTTTCTCTTCGTTGCAATCTCTATATCACAGAAGAGATGTTGCGAGTTTGTCTCTGTTTTATCGTTATTTTCATGGAAGGTGTTCGATTGAGCTTCAATCTATGCCCCCTCCCTCTCCAAACTTTCACAAGAAACACTCGTCTAGCTGAAAACACTATCAATAATTCCCCCCACTCCTTATCTGTGTATAAACCTAAACGTAGATTCCATGAACAAAGCTTCTTTCTTAGAACTGCATGCCTGTGGAATTGTCTTCCGTTTTCCTGCTTTCTAACTGACTACAATATGGTTGTCTTCAAGCCCAACGTAAACAAGTTCTTGATGAGCCATTCCACTTCTTAAAAAATTTACCGAATTTCCATTACTATCGATTACTTTATTGTCCAACTGACTACTGTACACTCTTAACCCTTATCCTCGAGTGGTCTCTGGGCCTTGATAAGTTGTTATGCCTATGTAAAAAAAAATAAAACAATCCCAGGATGAATGTTGCGTACTAAGAAGGGTGATGTAATTATGACATCACGGCGCAAGAAAATAGTAGTCATTTTCACTTTTTTTCCAGCGTCATAAGCACTGACAAGACACTATCCGCTACAGGTGTGGGTTGCTATATATATATATATATATATATATATATATATATATATATATATATATATATATATATATATATATATGAGAGGCGTCTCAAAATTAATGAATTTTATATTTATTCTGTCCGAATAGATCAGAAACATGTATTCACGACCTAAGTGTCATGTCTCTGTGGCAGATATGGAAGGTTAGGACTATAAGGTGTAAGTCTCAAGCCTTGTCATGAACGTGCGTTAAAAGCATAAGTGAAATAACAAATTGTCGCTAGCGTACAAAAAGCAATGATCTTTGTGAAAAAGAATTGGGATTAGACGTTTGGACAGTATAAAACAGTATAATTTTGCATGTCCATCTTAGCAGCATAAAAACAGCGTAATGGTGAGAAGATCTGACTGGTTCCTAGACGGTCGAATTTCAAACCGTACATGAAGTAACTTAGATGCGATACAACGAAACAGTACTATATATATATATATATATATATATATATATATATATATATATATATATATATATATATATATATACACACAAACACGCGGATTTTCCAACCGATATATATATATATGTAAAGCATCTGCGTCTGTGTTTTCTTGTGTTTGGTCTATTTTATTTGTGGACCCATAAACGTCTTCATCGACGGTCGCCAGTAAGAACACGGCGATATGGCCATAAGAAAATGAACGAACAATCCACAGCATACACAACGTTTGGGGTCGGAGACTTGTCGGTTGGGCCACATTGGGTCACTTGTGTGTACGCATGTAAATAATATGTGGATAGCTATATGACGACAGTATGATATGTTGTTTGCACGTGTGTGTGACGGGTATGCGTGGAAGCGCTCAAGACTTTTGTGTCAGTATCTTAATCGAGTAACTGCCAATGTTGTCCCGATAGTGTGTCGAAGGAATTATTCAAGGTAGTGCCGCGTCGTATTGAAGAAGTTTTCGCGTCGTGTCGGGTCGTGTCTCCAGAGTTGATCGGGATCGTTTGGGATCGCGTTGATGGAATCGTTCGAGACCGCACCGGATCACATCGATGAAATCGTTCGCATCGTGTCGGATTGTGTTGATGGAGTTGTTCGGGATTGTGTTAGATCGTGTCGACGGATTTGTTTTGTAACATGCTGGGCCGTGTTGACGGAAGTGTTTGGCATCGTATCGAATGGCATCGACGATATTGTTTGCGTTTTATTTTAAAGATGGTGCATTTGACCAGACAAAATTGTATGCTCGCCTATGATATGTCACAATAAAAACCATATTTCCTCATCCCAGTTCCAATTTTAGCATTTTCTTTCATGAAAATCAAGCATCGTGGATGCTAAACAAAAATATTTAATTAAAAAAAAACAACTTATTTCAAGAATACAAAAAGGAGCTTCTAAATTGCGTGTTTTGAAATTATATTAAGAACAAAAACAAATTCTTGAACTAATAGTATTATCATTGGACTATATTGGCTTTCGTGGGTTGATTAACCAATATGGCCAACTGATGCTGACGTCACGTGGTAATTTAAAATGCGGACATAGAAACGAAATGCGTTCTAATAGTTTTATAAGGCAAAAACTCCACTTTTTGTCTCTTCTCTTTTTCAGCAATTTTTACCAACATCTTTTGCGCTTAACGAAAATTTGAATAAAAGAAAACAAAACAGCAAACGAAAAGAAATTTGTGACTATATGCTTTCATTTAATAGATTCATCAGGAGATTAGTTCTATTTGTAAATTTTAATTAAAATTTGAGAGAAATATTATTTTAATTATTTTTAAGTTTTAGCCTTTTAAAGAATAATATTTAATTTAAAAAAGTAGTTCTCTGTGAACGGCTATTAACTAACCTTTTTTAAGATGTCAAATCTTAATGTTTATTCGGATGACGTCTGATTATTAAACGAATTTTACAGTTTCCTTGTTATGGAACAGTAAATTGAATTTAGTCATGTGACTCATATACATTTAGTCATGTGACTCATATACATTGAAACTTCGATCCATTCGTAAATATGAAAATTTAAGCAGCAAGCACATATTATTCAGCCTGTGAGATCGAGGATAGAGCTACAGTTCAAACTTTTCTGGATATATAATCAAATTTTGTATAAATAAAATGTTTAAAATACATAAATGTCTCTGATTATTATTGAGCACTATTACTAGAAACGTTCTCTGTATTTTATCCTGTAGATACAAATCTTTCCTAGATAACTCTTCCTCTTTCTCTCTCTCGCTTTCTCACTCTCTCTCTCTCTCTCTCTCTCTCTCTCTCTCTATATATATATATATATATATATATAGAGAGAGAGATAATTTTCTTTTTGGAAAAAGAAATCCAGCAGAGTATTCAATTATAAGGAAAATCCAGAAAAATAAGAGCGTATTTATATTTTGTGTACAGAAAGTTGTTAGATGAGACAAGTCGTTGGTACCGTCACTTTCAAGCCCGATAGTTAGGACCGTTTTATATACCCATATCAAGCTCTCTTCAGCCAATACTCACCTATTTTATAACCGGAAGTGGAAAATATATATACGAGTTCAGGTTTAACTCTCGTTTAGCAAGTCCCCTTTTATTTATCGGATGCTGATAATTTTATTAACTTTAAAATTAAATAATTTGAAATGAAAAATCTACTTCCCATTATTTTTTTTTAATGTTAAATGCCTTTAATATTAAAATCAAATTAATTTAAAAATTAAAAAAAATTTTTTTTTCAATTTTCTTTCCAAAATTTAAAACTTATTAAATAAATATTTATCTTAATATCGGTACAAACGTACAATTCCATTCCATTTAATTATATCGAAATCCGTTAAAAAATTTCAACTCTTTCAATGTTTGGGGGAGGGAATACTTATCTAGCCTAAGGGATTTTCCTTGTATATTAACCTCAATACTATTGTATTTTCCGCATAATTTAAAAATTGAAATAGATTGTAAATTGCATTTATAAAGTATGATTTTAAAAATTTATATAATACAATAATTTAAAATCTATAATAAAATAATTTAAAATTACAATTAAAATCCAATTTTACAAACTAAAAACAATTTTAGAATTTAAAAGTTTACTAAAATGTAAGTTTTAGTTTTTTTGTTTTTTGTATGAATAAAATCTAGGTTTTGTCTTTTTGACTGACCCAGTTTATAAGGAATGCTTTCCTTCTATGTATAAAAAATTCACTTCTCACATTAAAACATCTTATTTCTGGGTCATTAATTGCCCGTAGGATGTGGTATTTTTCCGCATTACAGAGTGAGCATTGACTTAATACAAAGGCGTTTCTCTACACTCTAATATTACAATTGCATTTGAGTAGTTTTATCACCATACAAAGCAGAATTGGCACGCGTAAGAGTAGGTTTTTTGCAAAGACAAGGGCGCATCTGAACTGAATGTTTCTGTTAACAGCATGATTGAGCCATGATAATTGATCTCTAGATTTTAAACTGTAATTCAAGCCATTATATAAACATAATTTTATAAAATCAACGATACAATGTAGACAACTGCATATTGTGGACTAAATCACTGCTGAGAGTTATATGAAGATTCGTCCTGGTACACCGTACTGGGTCACCGACTAGAGCAGGTAATCAATCAATTTGACTAAAAAAAGGAGCAATTTGACTGTTTCCGAATAGAATAAAAGTATTGGAATTGTTGAAGCCTCGTTGATTATCATTCTATCCCGAACAACGTTGGGTTTCCCTGCAGACATATATGTGTATGTGTATGTGTTACTCTGAATTCATCGTCGTCGTCGTCGTCGTCGTCGCATATCCTTTAAAAACAATAAGTTAACAACAGCAAGCAACATGATGTTTGTCCAAAGCTGTCATACGACTGGAATACATTTGACGAGTCAATTCGATAACAATACCGTTTTATGTCTTATGGAGATTATCATCAGAATAATAAAAATTCTGATTATCATCAGAATAATAAAAATTCCTGCCGTCGTTGTCCTCCTGCAAAGTTCATCTACATTTTTAAGAGGAAACGATACACAAAGTTATCTGCCCTTAGACATAATCAATGTATAAACTGAATAAAATCGTACACTCTTATAATGTTACAGTTTTCAGGTGAAACATTGATAGAACTTGTAAGAAAATAATAAAATAAGTCTTTCTCCCCTTGAATGGGTACTTGATTTATGAAACGAACAAAAATGAATAATAATAGAATAAATAACAACAGCAGCCATTATAGCAACAATACGAATAAAAAAGAATACAAGGAATGACAAAATTATAAACACCAGACATAATAACAACTCAAATGATAATAACTAACCTATAAAAAAAAATTAGTACGAATAAAAATGCTGCAACTGTTGACCTCGAACACTCTGTCCACTACAAAATAAATACCTAATCAAAAGAATTGTTTACAAAGCCACAATAATTGTCACCCCTCAAATAGCAAAAAAATATGACATTTCTACACGTTAAACCCAGACACTGCCACAGAAAAGCATATTAAATAACAATAAAAAATGCCGAATAAAAACAGAAATAGCACTCTATTACTGACAACTCAAAGGGAACGGACGCTCTACAATGGCTGAATGAAAAATAGTACGGCAATCAAGTACATGTAGAAATTTAGACGACTTGTGTGAATTATGTGTATATGAGAAATTCGAAATCTTAAACTTTCAAGAACATTAACAAGATAGCAATACGTAAAAGGTATATATATATACATATATATATATATATATATATATATATATATATATATTAAATATAAACAACTAAACTAATATCACACCGAAAATATAAAAAAAAAATAATTAAACATACTCTAAGCATGCGCAGGTTAAACACAAGGTCATCTTTGAATTCACTAAATAAAAAATTAGTCACCACTTTTCAAAACTAAAAAAAAAAATGAAATAGAAATCAGCCGTGCCGTTGTGTGAGAAAAGCCCTGCAATTGGCGTAGAAAACATGGACAGGAATAACAAAGAATCTCATTGGTTAACTACAACCCCAGCGCCACGTGCATACAAAAACACCCAGTAACATCAGTTCTGTACAGTTTTGACTGACAAATTCTTACAATGGTAAACCGCGGAAAATTCTGCACAGCTTTCTGGTCATATAACGAATGTTTTAAGTGTGCATGTATCAGCCATCGTAATAATGGAATTATTAGTCAAAATAAAAGTTACAAAAATGTTCACCTTGTACGAATAGAGTTGAATAAGTACAGCAGCAATTGAGGAGACAGTGTCGACCTTAGACAACATAATAAGCGTGTGTGCTCTACTGATGGCAAAATATATTAATGTTAATTGGCGAAAATATGAAAAAAATATATAGTAAAAAAGACACAATAGACAAACGACAGAGAATCACGATTCTATACAAACTAATAGTTTATGGCTTCGCTCCGTAATAAACTGTATTGTCACGAAGATTAATATGAAAAGTTACTGTAATAAACAAGGAACGCATTTTAGTTCTTCGGCGTTTTTGCCTCCATTATAAAAATGATTTTATAATTCTATTCATTTAACAGGAAGTATTTTAGTACAAAAGAGACTCTGACCTTTATTCCAGACAACGCGCAAACGCTTCTAAATTCACCCACATACACAAACTTGCTAATTCACAACGCATATAGTTTGCATAAAAAATATCATACATCGCATGAAACGTCCCAAAAGCAAAAACTTACGAGGAACGTTCAAAATATAATGCCTCCTGAATATAATATAACGCTACTCCGAAATCAACGAACCCATTTTCTTACTATTTTGACATCAACTGCATCGGCTTCGTAAAAATTCAATAGTTTATAAGACAAACATAGTACGGTCACTTACATTAATACCTTCCTATAAATAATAATCAAAATATTATTGCATGTATTTTTCAGAATTGTTTGATCTTTTATGCGTTCTTTAATTTCAGTTAATTTGCTTAGTAGTCTTAAATCCGCTGCTTTTAACCCTTCTTATAATACAGCTTAATATTCTAGTAGCTTATTTTCAAGAATTACAGATTTAGGAACTCTCTTCCCGCTGACTGTTTTCCTCCTAAATATAGTCAACGTTTTTTTCCAGACTAAATTCAATGTGCATATTGTGTTTTCGCGATAATTATCTTTCATCCTTGTTATCTCTTTATATTATATAGCTTCAAGCACTGACGAGCGATTTTTATTTTAAAAAAATGCGTTATTCTGGAACGAAGCCACGAGTACGTATGTGGCGGTGGTGGCATCTCGACGTATGCAAATAAGCAAGCGATGGCACGAGTTAACGTCACAGTGAAGAAAGAGAAGGATGAAGAGGGGAGAGCGCTTTAGAAACACGTGTGACAGCGGCTTGGTGCAAGAACTTTTTAAGCAAGATGCAATCCGAATTTTTTACAAAAAAATCCCATGGGAAGATCTGCAGACACAGCAACTGGTGATAGCTGTCGGCTGGCTAAAAGGCAATTGATCTGTGAGAAACGCAGAGATTCGCCGATATTGTTGCCGGCTTGGGAAATTACGTGTCCGTTGTTTGGTGATAGACTGTTTATAAATGCCTTTTGTTTCAACTGAATAAAAAGTCGAATGTGTTTCCTTTGTTTATTGGCGAATGTCTCTGCATACAACGTGTTGTATTGGAGTGAAAATGTAACGGCCATATTACACACATATTTATGCTGCCGCTGCAGACCAGACCTTTTTTCACAAAAAGAGTTTCAGAATGCAAAGAAAAAGAAAACGTTACAACTGCAGAGACTTTCGTCCGCAGAGTAAAGCAAAAAAAAAACGGCGAGCGAAGCAGGAAGTGAGAAAAGCTTGTGAAAAGGAGCAAGTGTATGCCTTTCGTCTTTTTCTCTTCTTCTTCGACCTTTTTTCTAGTTTGTCAATTATATTTCGTTATCGCAAAAAAACTAAGTTCTCGTATCACGAATTGGTTATACAATATCAAAGAGGTAGGGGTTCATGCAGATTTAACGTTTCAAATAGCTTGTTTTGTTTTAAATAGTTTAAAATTTAAAATTTAGGCATGAAAATATTAATATCCTTGTAAATTTGTATTTGGGCTATTAAATGATATTCAACTAAAAGCTAACAATAATAAATATCTCTAATTTTATTTTACCGATTTATGAAAATCTTAAATTTAAAAAAAAAAAAGAAGAAAAAATGGATTACATAGTGAGTGACATTTTTAAAATTGTTTATTTATAAGTTTTCAAACCGCGCCTGGTGCTTTTATCTTTCAGGTTTCTGTTACTTGGATTTTTAGAAGTCTTATACAGGCATATTAATTTTTCAAGTTAAGTTTAATTTTAAAACTACTGTCAAGAAAAATTGCTTGGCGGTCAAGTAAGACAATCGACGTTAGCTGAACATCATTCTTTAATTTTAAAATAGTTTATGTTTATGAGTGTAATACTCAGCAGTTGCATCGCTACTGTGATTGACAGCTAAGTGTCGACTAAGCATTTAAGTACATACTATCCTCAGCCTCAGAAATAGAGGATGTGAATAACGACGAAGAGGACATGGAAATTAATGACAGGTCTTCTGAAGATTATATTTACTAACGAAGTAGCTTAGTGGAAAGTATAAGTAGTAAGTGAAGGCTCACACTGTATGTGAGAACTGTTTAAGTTAAATGATAAGGTCAAACCGGACTGTGACGAAAAGGGGGAAATGCAATAATTTTTGCATATCTTGATATTAAGTTTAGGGCACGGATAATGCTCTTAGCCATTTAGTGCAGGTGTCACCACCAATTGTCTTGAATAATAGCGCCACAAGGCGATAAGCAGTTAATGGACAAAGTGGGCCGTAAGTTCTTGCCTGGAATAGGAAGACTTCGCCTGGAACTCCTCCACAAGACCCTATTACCACCGATTATTTTTCTATGTGAACTCGCACTCATATTGACCTATTTACAACTTCCTTTACCTTTATTTCAGGGATACACAACAGTTAATTTTTCATATGTAAATATTTTTCTTTATATAGTATTCTTTTCCCTCCTCTCTCTATATATTAGTTTCTCTCTATTGCTCATTATGTCTCCCTTATTTCTATTGCCTTCCTAACCTATTTTCCTATATATATTTCCCATATATCATCTTTTTCTTTCTAATGCCTTTAATACCTCTCCATTTTTCACTGTTTATTATACAATTTTTATTTTATAGTTTATTTTATACATTATTTTTTATTGGTTATTATTATTATTATTTTTATTTGCTAATTTTGATTTTTTTACTATTTTTTTATATTTCTTTATTTTTACTATTTTTATATTACAATTTTATCCTTTTTATTTATTTTTGTAATCTTTACAAGTTACATTACGTTTACTATTATCTTTCATATTATTATTATTATGTTATTATTATATTATTATTATTATTATTATTATTATGTTATTATTATTATCATGTTATTATTATTATGTTGTTATTATTATTATTATGTTATTATTATTATGTTATTATTATTATTATTATGTTATTATTATAATTATGTTATTATTATTATGTTATTATTATATTATTATTAATAATATTATTATTATATTATTATTATGTTATTATTATTATTGTTATCATTATTATCAATATTATTATTATTATTATTGTTATCATTAATGATATTATTATTATTATTATTATTATTATTATTATTATTATTCGCTCACAAGGAGCGTTCACATCGGTTAACAAATATCTCATTGAAGACAACCTGTAGTGTTTCCTGGAATCTGAGTGACAACAAGTATCCCCCAGATTTTCCAGTATCCTCCACCTCTTTCAAGATTATTTGCAAATAAATTTGCATTATCGCAACAGCTGCTTTCCATTGATTTCTCGTTGGCAGTGGCCATTAGTCTTTACTGGAATTTGAGTGGCAATTAGCCCTCCAAGGTCCCAGTTCTCTCTGCACTTATACAGTGCAGGTCTGGTCAGTGCTTTCTCTTTCCTTCCTCATTGACTACTTGGCTATTTAGTTTCACTCTGTTTTTTCTTCTTCTTCTTTTTATTCTTCTTCTTCTTTTATTATTATTATTATTATTATCATTATTCTTTTTGTTGTTTTATCTTTTACTTTATATTTTGTTCTATAGTGTTTTGTGACATACGCTCTTACTGCCGCATCTTAAGTTCTATTTTTTTTATTTTAATCAGACTACCCTCTAATTCCTTTATTTATAAGATCATTTGACCATTATTTCTAACTAATTCTTCTGTCTGTTCTTAAATTTAATTGCATATCTCCTTATATATCACGCTATTGAACTCATATCCTCAATCACATTATAGGTTGATCACATTATGTTGATCTCTTAAAATAAAGATTATCAATCTATTCATATGTGTATAATAAGTGTATTTCGTCTGAAGCGTAGCTATTCTGGAATATTTGAAATGATATAATATTTAAAATTGTCCAAATGGTTATGAAACAGTTGTAACGCATTAGATAATACATAGTATCATGTTTTTATTTTATATATATATATATATATTTTTTAATTTTTTCATATA
Organism: Euprymna scolopes; assembly: GCF_053919585.1. Lineage (NCBI taxonomy): Eukaryota > Metazoa > Mollusca > Cephalopoda > Sepiida > Sepiolidae > Euprymna > Euprymna scolopes. The sequence continues at coordinate 36,993,197 of NC_136490.1, read as the reverse complement.
TATATATATACCGCTAATCGAGCCAGAGATGTCTCGTGTCGCGGGGTTCGAATCGTTCGACTGGTAGTAATCGTAACACCCTGCACTGAAGAATCCCGAAAGGATGAAACAATAGTGTCTATAGGTATTTAATTATTATAGTAAAAAAAATAATTATGACAGCCCCTTTAAGAAATTCGTTTCTTATCGTTGAGCACTTTCAGTTGAATTAAAAGTCGGTCAATTTAGCTCTTATGCGTAGATCATCGTATAACGATTTGATCACTGTCTGTCTGACGTAATGAACATTTAAATTAAAATGTTTAAAATTCAACGCTATTTTACACGGTTAATGGTAGTCGAATGGATACGGCCTCCGCTAATCGAGCCAGAGATGTCTCGTGTCGCGGGGTTCGAATCGTTCGACTGGTAGTAATCGTGACACCCTGCACTGAAGAATCCCGAAAGGATGAAACATTAGTGTCTGTAGGTATTTAATTATTATAGTAAAAAAAATAATTATGACAGCCCCTTTAAGAAATTCGTTTCTTATCGTTGAGCACTTTCAGTTGAATTAAAAGTCGGTCAATTTAGCTCTTATGCGTAGATCATCGTATAACGATTTGATCACTGTCTGTCTAACGTAATGAACATTTAAATTAAAATGTTTAAAATTCAACGCTATTTCACACGGTTAATGGTAGCCGAATGGATACGGCCTCCGCTAATCGAGCCACAGATGTCTCGTGTCGCGGGGTTCGAATCGTTCGACTGGTAGTAATCTTGACACCCTGCACTGAAGAATCCCGAAAGGATGAAACACTAGTGTCTGTAGGTATTTAATTATTATAGTAAAAAAAAATAATTATATATATATATATATATATATATATATATATATATATATATATATATATTGTTTACTTAAAACGTACTCGGTTTTTATATATCAATAGTAATGGATTAAAAAAACTTATAATATAGTTTTTATAATAAGAATGATCTTTTTTATATAAATTTTGTAAATTAAAAAAAAACACATTTAAGTCGTTGAAAATAGTTTTTATAAAGTTTTAAATTAAACATCTGAAAAGTATGTGACTAAATATGCAGCAATAACATAATTTTGCAGACTTGTTTCGTAATACAAATCAATATTGTAATGGATATATCTTAAATTTTAGTACCCGACTTTGTCTCTGTGTGTCCGGAACGGCGCCTACTTTACTACTTTGTCAATGTTTTGTCCACTTGAAACTTGATATATGGGCGATTCAAAACTGTGGAACAAATTTGATTTGATTTTTAGGCGGTAAAATAGTTTATAAGGTGTCGAAGTTTTTAATTGGAATTTGGCAGACGTAAGTAGACTAATCGTGTATCTTCAATGCATGTGTAAATATACATTTATACGTTTAACAACAAGTTTTGATATGTGTATGAACTTTGCTTAGATGGTAACGAAAAACGTTCGAGTGCAACATGTAAGGTTTCAATCTTTGCTGATGGCACCCAAATCATATTTTTTAAAAAACTTTTGAACTACTACTATATACTAGATACAATATAATAATTAATTGAGGATTGGCTCTAAAATAACAAAATCTACATTTGCATGAATTAAACTATAATATTTAAGTACATTGTACGACTTGGCAATGTTGGACAGCCTGCTATTCTCATTATACATTTGTATATCAGTGTGTTCTCATTCATTTATGCATACCAGATAGATAACAATTGGGAAGTCTAAAAGTTTTTATATGGAGAAAAAAGTTTAAAAGGCTGTTTTGTAAGTGAAAAGAAATGGTTGGGGATGCCCAACACGAACGTCGATTCTCTGGTTTATGGATGCTATACAAGTACGTTGTTTATATCTTCACTGCCATTGCAGTTATATGATTGTACCGACTCTATGGAGCTGAAATGAGAATCATGGAAAGATGACATTGAGTGTATATTATGCAGCCTTATAATCCGTGCTTCCTTTCGTTTGTCCTATAGTCTTCTCATTCTGTGAACACCGTTGCTGACAAAAGAATAATTGCTGCTTTCTGAGTCGGAATCTATCTATCTAATACATATCATTGGCTGTTTTTTTTTTTAATTGAAGCGGTATTTTGTTTTGCTTCTTAGAGCAGGTCTGGAGAGATTTCCGTTGAATATAAAAAGCAAACAATTATACATGATTATGCTGCTAACAGGCGGCCAGACATGACTAGGTTGGTTGTTTTCGTTTTACGGCATATCAACCCTTTTCAGGTTATTTAACAGGCGGCCAGACATGACTAGGTTGGTTGGTTGGTTGGTTGGTTGGTTGGTTGGGTTTTTTTTACGGCATATCAACCCTTTTCAGGTTATTTAATGCCGAATCCAGTTAATTGAAGAAAGAAATGTTTTCAAGTCTGTTTCTATTCAACCCATAGTTGGGACCCTAACAGGTACTACCACTCCGGGTCAGAGTGAACCTGAGAACAATGGCAATTAAAGGGTGGCTCCACACTTCCCAAAGCCAACCAGCTGGGGCCTCACCACTGGATATAGTTTAAGGTCATATCCAGGACCACATGACTAGGAATAATACTGTACTCTTTTTCTTGTTAATTAAACTTCTGATAAGGATAACATCATCATCGTTAATCGATTAAATGTCTTGTGCAATCGAACACTTAAAAATAAGCATGATCGCATCTTTTCTCTGAAATGTAATGTTTTCTGGTGTTATTTCTATTATTTCTCCACGTGCTTGTAATATTCTGTTTTATGTTTTCCTTTTTTTGTGAGCAGATTCCACTCGCACTGGCATTAAGTCATGACATGAACAGCAAAATTAATAGCCGACGAAATTGCTTAGCAACATTTTTGACTCGTTAAATATCGTTTCATATGAGGATTATGCAATTGAGCATATTCACATCAGTCGTTGCGAGTGTTTCTTTTATACTATTAGTTAACACATACAAGGCATAATGCTAACAGGTTATTATTTTGGATCATATCTAACAGGAGGCTGTAGGGAGTTGAGCAGCAATATGCCTGTTCACATTACAGGTAAACTTCAGTAGATTAGTACAATCATGGAAACAGGAAACAGGGAGGAAATTCCAGTGTCTAAAGGTCTGAGGGAAATATTTTAGAGTAGAAGGCTTTGCGGCATCTAGTGAACTCAATAGTGAAGAAGTGGGATTTTGCTATTTTTCGTGTTATTCGAAAGTATGAACGTCGAGCAGGCACAGGAGCTATGAGTTCATCCGAGCACATTTCACTAAAGTCTTTCTAAAAAAGGTCCAGGGATGCGACATTGCGGCGATGAGTGCGGAAGTTATCAGATTTAGACTTATTTTGGTCTATGTAATAGTGAAAGACTAATGGTTCCTATTTACAATGCCTCCCCACGGTACAGAGTTAGACACCAGGGTCGTTTTTTAACGTGGAGAAAAGGAACAAAAATATAAATTGTCTCAGTCGTGAAGGATTTCTCCTCCACTGACAGAGAACAATAAAATTGAAGTGCAGCGTCTGGAGAACAGATACTACACTTTGATCTTGTCCCGAAGGCCAATTGTCCATATTTGGCAATAATGCGCCACGCATGTGCGAATTGTGGTTTTGCAAAGATATAGGATGCTTTCTGGCGTGATTAATTTTCTAGTACGGTAGTGGGAGCTCACCTTCCTTGCAGCAGCCTTGGCAATGTCCTCAATGTATTTGTTCCGATTCATGTTGCCTGTGAATGTCAGACCGAAAAGTTCAAAACATGGGATCTCAGCCAGGCTGCTATTTGTCATGCCAATCAATGGTTAAGAATGTTAAAAGAAAGAAAAGCTTAAATGTCACCATCTATTCATAGACCAATTCCAAGATCTGAACTGAACTGAATATCGTTTGTTGTGTTTTCTGACATGTAAAGTTCAATAAAACAATCATAATTGTTATTCAATCATCGTAAGAGTAAATATTGTGCATACAAATAGATGACCATATAAACATACTTAACTTTATATAATGGTATGAGGACATAGGCAACTCCTACTCAGCTACACTCATGTCTCGCGCACTGTTAAAGTACACCCTGAAAATGTATGTAAATTATATTTGTTTATACATAAATTAATAATTATATATTTATACTAGACTACCCGCGACCCGTTGACTCAGTATGTTATATTAGCTATGGAATTAATGTATGAGCGTGACACTTGTGACGTAAAGAAAATAGTTTTTTTTTACATAACAGAAACATTTCTATACAAGTATATTAAAATGAAAAATCACGGACGGATCACTCAAACATGAAAAAATAAACCTCCCTATTCGTGTAAAGTTACCTATTTTTCCGAATAATCGCTCAAAAATCGAAAATTAAACATGATTTTCCTACGAATCGAACGCCGACGAAAGTCATTTAGCAGCAAAAACGCACATGAACCTACTGATGAGAAATATAAGAATGAAAAACCCATATTGAAATCCTTCAACCAAGTTATAAAAACTTAAAATCTAAAAAAAAGTAATTAATAAAACCTGAAGCAAAAAAAATAAAACCTAAATAAATAAAATAAAATGAAACTAATATTGAAACAGATTAGTAAAGGTGTCAACAAATTCACCGTTCTCACACAACTATTTTTTATCTAGAAATGTAAACAAAAAATAAAAAAAAGAAGGAAGGAAGGAAAAGGGACGGATAAAGAGTAGTAGTAGTAGTAGTAGTAGTAGTAGTAGTAGTAGTCTTGGCTTTACTACAATTATTCTTATGTTTGTCAACGGGCGGGTTAAAGTTGTTTAGTTGTAAGAAAATAGTTGTAATAAAACATAGTTGCAAAACACCACCCTCTTCCCATGTTAAATAATAATTTCGAAATAATAACGTTAATATTTCAGTGCGCAGGTCAAAATCTGCAATAAAGTTATTTGTGTTTATTTGTTTACGTTGTTATGGGTTAATATTTATGCGATTATGCGCAACCGGATGTCGTAAACCGGAAAGTGGGTTACATCACTCGTTACAAGGTCATTTGAGTTTTATAATTATACATATATTTATATTATTTCAATTTGTCACATAAAGCTTTTAAGGCGCTATAAGATCTTATTATCGGTTTTCAGTATTTACTTCAACAGAGTTTAACACGTGAGCTGTGATGCTACCACTTCAGCTTAACACTGGTGCCTCATCGTTGTAGTTAATCCCGAGAGATTAATCTCTACCTCAAGTGGGATCGGGCTGCAGCCGTCCGCAAATTGCTATAAGATCTAAGGACCCTGATTATATTAGATACACTAGACTAGTAAAATCGTATTGGTTCTCGAGCGAAGAGCAAGTATAAATTCGCTTTCAGATTTCCATTGATGGTAAATAAAATCGACAAATACATTGACCCTGGCAAAGAGCTAGGACATGCGATCACATTAGTCCTTGAAACGCTTGATTGAAGTAATTCTGTCTGGCATAGACAGTTGGCAAATCATTTGCTAGCGAGAATCGATGTGACGCATAATGATTGGTGAGGAAAGAGATAGCATCCCACCAACTGACCATTCAACTTAGTATAAATTGCACATCACAGCAGTTTTTCGTCAGTTACAAAAAATGAGCTAAATTCAAACAATACAACATAGAGATTTAGGTCAACCGTAAGCAGATCAGTTCCGCCAAAGATGTATAGGTGAAAATATCTTCAAATCATTTGAAGATTCGTACAACCTCTATGAAAAATTGTTACTCAGGAACCTAGGAGGAGAACTGTCGTACTAACTGAAACCAGCAAAGATATTCTTCTGACATTGTAAAAGAACATTATACGAACGATAGAAGCCCCAGTAGACTAACACAAATTGATTAAGATAAAACTTGATTTGTTCATAACGTATTGCAATAGTAACGGCTACTACTGACGAAGATATGAATACGAGAAGATATATTGATGACATGTTGAACAAAAACGTTGATATATTTATTTCGTTTCGCTTTTCCTTTATTAACTATTTTTCTTGTGATCTATCATTGATTTCTTTTTCCCACCTGCACTGTGACATTGGTTTTAAATATATAAACGTTTGAAAAGTCTAAATAGCGGCTCATGTCATTCATTTTACCATTATCGTTACTGACAAAAGTTAGCGAACATTGCTCTCGTTGTATTTTACTTTTTTTCTTTCTTTCTGTCCTTTTGACGAGAATAGCGATATGTCAACCTATTGGGCGGAGACTTCTCATGAATAACGATACATCGACTAGTTGAGCGATAAACTTTACATGAATAATTGTACGTACAAATATCCTATAGCATTTTTACACCGTGAAGTTTTCAGAACACTTGAGCTTTCCTCTCTTTTGAAACCGCACGGGGCAGACTCTATGGATAACGGTTACTTCCATTGATAGCGGCCAGATACATCGTTACAGAGTTGAGTGCGATAGTTATGATCTTCACCGAGGTGAACGATTTATATTACCTTCACCGAGGTGCGCGACTTGACACACAAAAATAAACCGCCTCTTAATCACCTGCTAACGCGTGCGTCACTGTACCGTCCAATGACAACAACAACAACAACCTTCTCACTCGACCTGCCTTTATACCACTATCTCAGTCCCTTCTCTTGCGCATGCGCCTGTAGATTCCTGACAACCTCGAGACTTCCGCTTATAAAAAGCCAAGTTTTGTTGTCGCGCATGCCTATACAAGGCACAAACACGAGGTTGTTTGTTGTGTTGGTAAGTACTACACCCCCCCCCTGATCTGATGATCACATAGAGTGCACTCTGGGGGTGGCCTCTTAGTTCGTTGGCTTCTGCGAAGGGTGGTATTTACACTCTCGGATTCAGGTTCTGGTTCTAGTTCTGGTTCTGTGTGAGGTTCTGGTTCTGGATCCTGCCTGATCAGACGAATTAAAACTACCACTCTCTTGCTCGGTGACCTCACTCATCAGCAGCTCATCATCTGATGATTCGTCGCTCGCTGTAGTTGTGGGATGTACTTCACTAGCTGGGCGAAGATCGCGCACATGGCGTGGGGTTCCATCAACAAGGACCGACTACTGGCTGACCACTCCAGATATTCGTCCTCGCTTGAACTTGGTGGTGCACCGGTTTCCAGGGGATCTAACCCAAACTGGATCCCCTACCTTGTATTTGTTATGACTCTCCTCGTCGATTGGTTGGACAGCGTCAATGCCCTTTATCCTAACACGGTATTTGTGTATGGCATTCGCCGGTGCTGTTGTTAGTGTCGTCCCATCCTTTGGTGTGACGTTATACCAATACGTGGCCTCCGTAATGGTGCATTGTTTTCTGGCAGCAATTCTCTTGATGCTGCGATGGCTCCTCTCAGCAATGCCATTCCCTGATGGCACATGGGCACATCGCAGTCGTAGTCGGACACCCCACTCATTCAACAACTGCCGAACTTGGTGGCTACAAAAAGCAGCATCGTTGTCCGTCAATATCTCTTCCGGCGCACCTCGCTCAGAAAAGATAGATGACAGTTGGCGGACAACATTCGCTGAGTCCTGCCTGGTCATTTGCCGCCACACCGCAAAACGAGTGGGTCCACAGTCGATAAGGGTTAGAAAGGACTTACCACTGTAATGGGTAATATCCATCGCTAATCGTTGCCACACATGCTCAACTTCCAATCGCCCCTTCTGCCATTGCTCAGGTGAAGGATCGATAGACTGGCATGCCTCACAGTACCTGATGATCTGCCTAACACCCGCCCTTGTCACTGCCAGGTCTACACGCCTCGCAAAGTACAAAGTTCTTTTGATACCTGGATGTCCACTCTGCACATGAATTCTTTGTATTTGGCATGAGCTAATCGCGCCAACTGCGCAAGATCGAGCAGTGAACTCCACGCCTGTCTTCACAGCTTCATACCATTTGTGAGGCACACGAGTTAGTTGGTCTGCACGATTACAGTGTGATGCCACGAGCGTTACACTCACCGACAGGTCATATTCTGACACCAGACTCTTCAGGGTGTTTAGCCTCCGCCGGATTAACATCTCACTGGCTGCCTTAGTACGGACGCTTGTTCGTCCCGAGAGAGTGTCGGACACCCAGTGGTAGACGCAGAGAGAATCCGTGTACAAGTGTAACTTCTTCGACTGCCATTGCAGTGCCAGATTTAAACCCTTCACAACAGCATCCAGTTCCGCCAGGTTGATGTGTTGAGCATCATTCACGGGTCGCAGCCAGCATGCGTCTTCAATTACATTTCCACGTTGCTCCAATAACACTCCCAATGCTAAAGAACTAGCGTCAACCCACACATTCACAGTGTCCCCATCGACACACAATTCTCCACGAGCAGGATCCTCCTTGTTAACTCTCTCTAGGGTTTCTGTCGTCATCAGAGTTAGAAGAGCATCATCAGATACATCATCCCAACCTGTAGTTACTAAACTTGCCCTGCGTTTGATGACGCCCACAGCTGCTCGGAGCCAGCCACACGCTGGTAAGTGACCAATAAGTTTCCCACACAAGGAAAAAAAATAGTCCGCCGCGTAATAACATCAGGGACGTTGGAATCTCACTGCCACGCCTCCATCGTAAGGTACCGTCTTTCCCGCAAACGTCCAATCCTAATACCCGTGCTCCATCCCTCAGACGTTCGGGATCCTTGCACTCCAACCCGAATTGAGCTAACTTTTCTCTGACGTGCGACGCAGATTGTACGTCTTCATTGACATACACATCATCAATATACGTCGATGTTGCGTCCTCAGTAGTCTTTTCCTGGGACAACACTGCATTTACGATGGTCTTCATGATTTGCGGTGCCACATTCAGCCCAAAGCCAAGCCGAGTAAGGCAGTACCTCTGACCCCGGAACCACACTGTCTGGAACAGCCACAATGTCTAAACTACTCGCACCTGCAAATAAGCCTTCCGCAAGTCTACTATAGACACATTGGAGCCCTTCTGGCGCCATTCTCTCAGCTTGCTGACGCACACGTCAGCATCGGCAGTGTACGTCTCAATGTATCTATTGAGTTCACGATAGTCCAGCACCGGACGAACTTTTGATTTGTTATGCTGGACTACAGCCATTAAGGGAATCAGACCCTTGGGTGGTCCCAGCTTGTTGGGGTAGGGGATCAGCCATCCATCCTGGATCCATGCCTCAAGTTCCTTCTCGTAATCATTACGGGCCTCGTCGGGTATCGAGTACTCTGCAATGCTATTCTTGAGTTCGGTTGGCGCCCTTCCTTCCGTCCACTTCCACGATGCAGTCCATGCTTTTTGGTGAGGGTCGTAGTCCACCTTAAAATCAGGCCGATCAATGTGAACTGCAGCACACACTGGGGTTTCCAAAAATCGCACAGTCCCATCTCTTCCGATAACCACTCCCCTCAGTGCCTTAATAGCATCATATCCCAATAGTACATCGAATCCCAGCAAATCCCCTCGCATCACCAGCACATTAATGTTTGCGGCCACACCAGAGTCTGTGTGGACTTTGACAGTTCCGGCTCCACAGCAAGCTTGCGTATTGCCACCTATTGTGGTTACTTTGATGTTCTGCTTTGTCCAGTTTCGACACAACTTGGCACTCATGATGGTGTGTGAGCAACCAGAGTCGAGAAGAGCTGAACAAAGCACTTGGTCCACGTAAACATTTATTGTCGGTTGCGCCTAAATTAAATTTTGTCCGGGGAACAGGGCGGCGCTGACGTCCTGCCCCCTGATGGATTTCCCGCACAATTTTGGGATAAATGCCCATAGCTACCACATTGAAAACAGCGCGGGCGCCCCCGCCCCTTGTTAGTACAATTTCTTGCGATATGGCCTCGCTGGCCACAGCAGAAACATCTCCCATTGGTCGTGGGTCTCAAACTGGGACTCTTTTCAGCATTAGTCTTGGCTGCCTGCGCCATCATTACAACCGGTTCACTCAGGTCCTCCTCATCTCTGATAATGGCTCGAGCGCGTTCTAACAAATGTTCCATGGGCGTTACAGATATGCTGGTGGAAGCCCTCAACAGTTGCTTAACATGGGTGGGAAGGCCGGCCACAAACGCATACGCCAGTGTTTGCTCTGACACTCCATTGCCAAATAGAACTGCAAGTTTCTTCAGCTCCGCGAAGAAGACGTCCACGGTTTCTCCTTGCATGAGCTTCCTAGTGGCAAATGTTTCGTAGGCCGTACAGGGATCCATGGCAAATCCCTTGTATAAAGCATTTTTTATACAGGTAATATCAGCCTTCTCCACAGCACTCAGTTGCTGATATACACTTAGGGCGCCTCCAGCCAATCTTAGGGGAATCACGGGATGCACCCCCTTTACTTCACAGAGGTTGCAGGTCAGCTCAATCCTTTCGACCCAGTCGACAACAGAAGTGGATCCGTCGAATTCGGGTATCAGTTTTAAATCAAACTTTGCCCCAGCCATAGTTGTCCAGGAAAAGAGACAAAATGAAATAGCCGAAATAGCTTATGACCTTCACCTTCACCGAGGTGAACGATTTATATTACCTTCACCGAGGTGCGCGACTTGACACACAAAAATAAACCGCCTCTTAATCACCTGCTAACGCGTGCGTCACTGTAACGTCCAATGACAACAACAACAACCTTCTCACTCGACCTGCCTTTATACCACTATCTCAATCCCTTCTCTTGCGCATGCGCCTGTAGATTCCTGACAACCTCGAGACTTCCGCTTATAAAAAGCCAAGTTTTGTTGTCGCGCATGCCTATACAAGGCACAAACACGAGGTTGTTTGTTGTGTTGGTAAGTACTACAATAGTCAGTTATGAAAATATATATTTGATAATTATATAAAATGTATATATGACAATTATAGTTCGAAATTTCTTGCAGTTATAAAATAGTGTGTACTATATCAAAATAAGGCATAATAAACAAGACAACAATAATAATAAAATGAATATAAAAGAAATATAATTGGTATATTCCACTCTTCAAACAGATGCTAAAACTAAAGTTGGCGAGAAATGTCTAAATCTAACGGAAAAAAAAACTTTCCCTTAAGTTATACTTTGCACAAAACTTTCAATGAAAATAACCCCAAACTTAGTAATGATAATTAAAGCACACAATAACTACGTACTAAATGAGAGCAGCATGGAAAAATAGTAAAAAAATGCATAAAAATAACCATAAGTAAACATATTCAACACTAAGAAGACCAAAAATAGAACCACTAAAGATAGTAATAACCTAAACCGAAATAGCAATCGCCCAAGTAGAAACTAGAAAGTTGATTATAAAATAAAGTGTGCTATAGAACTGGTGTATTTTGTCTACTACAAAATAAGTACGAACCAAAGGCATTGTTTTCCAAGCAACAATATTTGTTAAAGAAAGCCATAATTACTAGATATACTACATGGATCTGTTCTCCTTAAATTTTAAAACCAGATATTATGATCATAAAATCGCATTCAATTACAAAACGCTGACTATAAAACAGCACTAGCTACCACTTATTGGGAGCTAACAGTAGCAGATGGTTAACAATAATTGATAAGAAAGTAGTATGACAGGTCAGTGCGTGTAGAAATGTAGACGACCCGTTTAGATTATGTATGAATGAGGAATTTGAAAATCTAAACTTTAAAAATATCTAAATCACCACGTACAATAGAGAAACTATTAGAAGCAATTCCATGTTAAAATAAGGCCGCCTATTAATTCGACCCATTCACAGAGGATGCGTTGCATATATATAAACCATAGCAAAAGAAGATGAAATAGAAGTCAGCGCCACCTTTGTTTGAGAGAAGCAACACAACTGCGTAATGAAGACATTTACTAATTGGAAGGAATAAAAATACATCTGATTGTTTAGTTAACAATAATAAACACAACACCTGGATATCAAAAACTCCTGATAACATGAATTCCATGCATTTTAACCTGATAATATATAATAAATATATTTTCATAACATACTATATATATATATATATATATATATATATATATATATATGAGAGAGAGAAAAGAAATTCAACTGTAACTTGAAATTTACAATCAAATTTATTATGTATTATTATATATATTTTTTTATATATAAGTATGTATTTATTTATCCTTTTTCATGTTTTTATCATTATCAGTATGTTATTAACATCATCTTTCTTCTTATTATCGCTACTGTTATTATTCTTTCTATGACTATCTATTATTATTAGTAGTAGTAGTATTTTTATAATTATTATTATCATCGCCATTTTTATTATTGTTATTTTTTATTATTACTAAATTTGTTACCATCATTGCAAATATGATTATGATTATTATTGTTTTTATTACAGATGACTATTGACATTATTATTATTATTATTATTATTATTATTATAGTTAATATTATTAATTTTATAGTTAATATTATTATTATTATTATTGTTGTTATCATTATCATCATTATTATTATAGTTATTAACATTATTGCTGTTACCATTATTATTATTATTATTATTGTTATTGTTATTATTATTATTATTATTATTATTATTATTATTATTGTTATTCTTGGTATTATTAGTAATAACTAGGACGGTGACAACAGCATATGCTTTACATTCTTTTCACTCTCAAGTATATATTCGACACAGTTAAACTCAGCTAATCAACTGAGGACCACACGAGTCTATACAAAAACATATAAGATATTAACGGATATATACTCAAGAGTAAAAACAATGTCCGGTTTGTTTTTTTACTATTTTTTTTACATCTCCTACATTTTTTCACTCCTTTTTTGTACATTTTTGCAACTTATGACTATAATAAATTGCAGCTTCATTTAATGCCGTAACCAGTAAATTCTAGCATTGCTCAAATATAATTTGCTGATTTCGTTTTTTCTTCTGATGAGAAAAATAGAAAGAATAGCATTCTTTGAAATTCCCGGAATAAGGATTTTGTAAATTGTTTTTTTAGTATTCAGTCGAACAATAAATTTAATTGTAAATTTCATCTTACAGTTTAATTTCTTTTCTCTTATAATTTGCTTTACTCTCTATTATTTGTGAGCTTTTTGTTTGGTATTCGTATTTTCGTATTAGATCGAAGTTTACTATTGCTTCTATCAGGTAAACACTGCATCTCCTTTGATTTTAGTATTATATATATATATATATATATATATATATCAATAATGAAAAGTGAGTAACGGAAGTTATATATAACTTTATTATATCATCAAAGCAACAATGAACAAATAAAAGAAGAATATTAAATGGCCTAAAAAGGTGTTTTTCTCTCTTTCTTAATTTCTCCTTTTCCTTTTCCTTATTATTTAATCATATAATACAATTATATATAACTAATGAATGTTTTGGCTATATAACATAGTTATATATAAATTATATTCCTTATCTCTTTTTAATAAATTTGTTTGCTTATCTAAATATTGTTGAGCTTGTTTTATCTTGATAAGTTTGGCTTCGTTAAAGATATATTCTTTGATTACACAATTGTATTACATATGCACGTATATATAGATCATAAAACAAGCATTATTGGTTACATATGTGCATACATGTTTCAGTGGAGTCATAATGCAAGGAGCAAACTTCATCTGACAAAAAGAGACGATATTGAAATGGGATTCAAGATAACATTATTATCCCTAAAATAATTTTTTTTTATAATAAACATACCACATGCCAGTTCTGTCCTCCATTTAGCACTCATTAATAATCACACGAGTTTCAGTGGATTAACATCTAGGAAACCACTCTATACAACCATTATACACACACACACACACACACGTATATATATATATATATATATATATATATATATATATATATATATATATATATATATATATATATATATATATATATATATTCGACGACAGGGAGAAAGATAGAGAGAGGGCGATAGAAAAAGAGAAAGAAGGTTCTACGTGTGTGAAGTTCATTTAGATCCCAGAAATAAATGCTACAAACAATATTAAAAGTCGAGATGGTAGATAATTTCAAACCCAATTATATATGAAATGAATGTGGTTTGTACACATTAGAAAATTTTTGCATATGCTTTGCGTTTAGTGTTTTAAGTTGTAATATTTTCCAGCTGCTTTTATTACGGGGAAAGGAAGAGAAATAGATTGGGAGTCAAGAAATTAAAGAAAATCGACCCCAGATTTGTTGAAACATTAATGTAGCCATTCGTAGATTAATAGCAACGATTGCGATTGATTTCATTGATTCGTTCGCTATACCGTATCCTATTACAGCCATTTATAATAAACCGTCGTTTTAAAATCAAAATACTAAGAATATACGTCCATATAATGTTTTATATTCTGTTTATATTCTTTTTTTTTTAGATTGATTGAATTTGAAGTGTTCGAACGCAAAACGCGATAAATCCCATTTCATTTGCATTAAGACGTTTAACCATAAAATAACATATTAAGTCCACAAAATAATACGGTACAGCGCGCCATTTTTTAAATGTTTCAGAAAACGGGTTCAAAGATTTTCAACAGTGTAACACATGTATCTCGAGAATTAATAGAGATATTCGTTCATGGATTAATTTTTAAATGAAATATAACAGCCAAGTTATCACAGGATCATTTCAACATAGATGGTAATTGTGATATAAAGATGATCATTTGTCAGAACGGTTGCAATAAAATGTGTCATCATATGTGAGTATATTAATACATTTCAATGAAGTTAAAGGAACAAGACAAAGTTTTACTGCACTTACATTGCTTTTTAGTCACTGTGCGCTGATCAATAATCAATAAATTAGTTGCGATCATCTCGGGCGTCAGCGCCATCAGATTCTTTACTGACAGCTACAGTTGACTGTTAGGTTTCTTCCATGTGTTGATGAAAAGCTTTTGGTTCATCTAGAACAACACGGTAATAAAAAAAAAAAACGTGCAGGAGGTACAAAAGCAAACAGAGTTTTTACACCAGCCAGTTTTTATTTGAAATAAGGCGCAGAAAAGAAAGTCGCCTTCATAAATACTCATTTTTTAACTGTGTTGCCAGATGCATTCTGTATTTCCAACCAGCACTCCCTGTGTTCTGGAAACACAGTGGTATACATGAATTATTTGTCCTGGCACTTAGTACTCTAGAATTCTTGAGGTTTCTCATGTAGACCTCGGTTGAAAGCTTATCGTAATTGAAAGTTTAAAGAAAAAATGGTCTGAATATATCCTATTATGAAAAACATAAGAATTTGTCGAGCGTTAAAAAACATTTTTGCAGTGTGATCTTCGTGATTTTATAACTGACGTTTATCGCATTTTTCATTTGAATTCTTCATTTGCGTTTGCCTTACATAAAGATGTAACATAAAAGCTGAAAGGTTACGGAACTAACTACTCCGAGACTGCATTGGGACCAAGATCAAAGCGTAGTATCTGTTCTTCAGATGTTACGCTTCACTTTCTTGTTCTCTCTCAGTAGAGGAGAACCCCTTCACGACTAAGACAATGTTTTATTTTTGTTCCTTTTCTCCACGCTAAAAAAACGACTTTGGCGTCTAACTTTGCCCCGTGGGGGGGCATTGTAAATAGGTACTCCGAGACTGTACTTACTTAAGAAGAACATCCGCTCGTCGACATTCACTGTTAGGGGGGCCTGAAGCGATATAGTACATATAGTACATGGGACCATACTTCAATCTGACAATAGAAAACTCTCCTAACCAATAAGACAAGCTCACTTTGTCAGAATCATATCATAGCAAAAACGTATCCTCAGTATAAACGCAACCGGCGGACTATGACTTCTTACTGCTGAAAATAAAACATTTGTTAGCTTTTTTCTTGCAATGCGAGTCAGTTTATAAAGACCTGAAGTCCACTCAAGGATAAGAGTTAATGAAATTAAAGAAGTCAGTGAGACAACAGAGATGAGTAGTGGGAGAAATTGGGTAGTATTTGATAATGTAAGGAGATAAGAAGAACTTGTTTAAATTGGACTTGAAGACGACCATGTCATTGTCATCTAGAAAATAAGACTTCCACAGACGCGTGGTCCTAAAAAGAAGCTTTTGGTAAAATACTAATTCCTTTTAACTTAACATTTTAAGCCTCAAATTTATCATTAGAACCACGGAATTTACAGACGTGCACTTCATCAGCATTAGTTTCTGAATATCTTTCTAACCAAAATTCTTTCTAGAACGAAATCGGGTAGTTACATAAGGGTTCACGTGAAAGTTACACACATTTTAAGTGAAAGTGTTTCTGTTGGACGAACTGTATTCAAACTTAGCACGCAAATGCCCTCAGTTTGTGTATCTAACCACTTAAAAATTTCACGTCCCAGATATACAATTAGAAGAGGGGCATAAGGGCAGCAAACCTCGCAACTGGCTAGCGTTAAAAAATACTCTGTTCTAAACGCATATATTTTCCATAGAACATAATGAAAAATGCACAACTGTCCCAATTTGTATTTGAATTCCCATGCGATTATTCAATACTTCTTTTATGTATTTATTTTCTGTTGAATAAAATCAACCCAAGAGCGCGCACTTCACCCCAACACGGACAGCGTTAATTGGATTCCATGACAACAGGCTATCGATTGGTGAACGCTGTTAGATGTATTGACAGGAATATTTCTTTCCTGTATTCATTCGGCTTTTATTTTGTTTGGATTCTTTTTCAAATCATGCGAGCTAATAATAAAAGAAAGTGTTATACAACTCTGCATTTGCACATACGTAATTAACACAAAGGCATTTCGATATTTGTTTAGCGGTTGGTATAGTGTAGAAGGCCAGTGGTTCTAATTTAATGAAACAAGTTGGGTAATGGATTGCAACTTTTTTATTATGAAACTTGTTGTATCTAACCTGCGTTGCTCGGGATGCAGAGAAATATCCATTTTGATTTGTTTGAACGTATTTAAACTTGTAAATATATATATATATATATATATATATATATATATATATATATATATATATATATCAACACGATGATAATAAGTTCAATCCTCGGCTAGGGAAAGGTGCTAGTCTAGCCGCACTGACGAGTTTTGATACAACGAAACAATACTGTATGTGGATATCTCTCTCTCCATATATATATATATATATATATATATATATATATATATATGATTACTTAATTTAATCACAAATTAATATACGAAAGTATAAATTTATGCGTAAACTTTAAGTATTTATTTCAACTGTGCTCAATGCGAAGGTAGAGCTAGGTAGTAAGTTATAAGCTTAATTGCTTAATTGCCATACATGTTTTATAACTTATAACGGTTTGTGATAGTTATATCACAAGGTAAATATGATAAGCATTACAAATTTTCTTTGTAACATGCAATAGGAAAAAATATTTTTAAAATATGTTGAAAAAAGGGGGTAGTTATGAAAATGTGCCCCCCCCCATCTTTAGTGGAATATTGCTAATCACGTTGTTTTCTCGAAATTCATATTTGATAAGAATTATTAAAAATGGCCACTATACCAATAAAAATAAGAGAATTAATTGTTATGAAGATGGAAAAAGGCCAATCCCTTAATTCAATAGCCAAACAGTTTGAAATACATGGATAAATGTGTAACCTATGGAACACTCAAAAATCTTCCAAAAGTCAATAAAAAGAGAAAGCTGGCAGAGAGAAATGCGAGAAAACATTGCTTACATTCAAGGAAACACCCATGGGGGGGGGACAAGAAGGTCCTTGTAAATACAGATTTGTCTATAAATATATCTCTTTGTTCATGTAAGAGAACTTTAAGGAGGCATAATTTACGGGGGTATGTGGCTTACAAAATAAACAGCCTTTTTTTTTTTAAATATTATTCATGGTGTCATTAGCAGTTGTAAGCAGAGCTGAAGCGAGCCACGATCAAAGTAGAATAAAAGGGGGCAATGAATGTCAAATGCAGTTTTGCTAGACCTTGACATATGGTAGCAGCAGTGCTGTGATATGTTCAGAAGGCGGGCAACTGAAAGGCACCTTAAAGGGGGAATGGATGTCAGATGCGATCTTGCCAATAGACTGCAAGAGCAATCTGATAATTTAAATGGGTTACTGGTAATGAGGCAATAATAATGAGGATTATAAAAAAATTTCTGTAGGAATATGTTGAAAAAAAATAGGAACTTGATAATATTGTCTACACAGATGAACGCAGGATAGAGCTCTATCAGAATGATATTTTATATTCAATTCTAAATTAATAATTAAGAATGAAGCTATTTGGGTCTAAAGCCGAAAATCCAGCAGACATAACTTTATTAGTAGTTTTTGATTCCGTACAAACACAAGAATTATGTCGTGAAAGAACGCGAAGCAAATATTTTAATAAATATTGTAACTATTTTTAAACAACTCATTTAAATATTTTACTTTTTATTTATTTTCGTTTGCATATTCTACGTTCGGTAGTTTATAAAAAATGGCGTTCCTATTTTATAGAAGTCGATCAACTTTTATTTACAACTTTGGGGATACGTCCTGAATGATCCAGGCAACCGAGAATGGGCTATTATGACATCTCGGCCCGTTTTGTTGGACTGAAACCTATTTCTGTTCGGTCTCAGGCCGTCTACCCTTTCAGATTTACGCTTCTCTTTGAGTTAAGGTTAGTTTATTACTAATCGATTAGGACGAACCCACTGGGGAATATAGATGAATCTGCGCAAGCAATTTTATACGTCAGAGTCGATCAATTTTTAGTGTGCTAGCTTTTCAAACGCATGCCTAAGCTTGTCTAACGCTCTTGGGGGGATGCTGTGCATTTGAGTTAAGTTCAAAACGGTTTTTGATTGTATCATTAGTTTGAGAAATGTACCCAACTTTCGTATGTCTCATTCAGATTATTCGAGTATGTGGAAATATATGATGAGTTGGAGCGAAGGATAAAAATGTGTTCCTGTCCAAAAACGACAATACCAAGCAGAGCAAAACGCTGCATATATTTAAAAAGTTACTTTCTGAAAACTTCTGATCGAAGACGATCCTAGTTAGTAACAGTTTGAGCAAGTTTTTAATCGACCTTCCATAGATGGCGATCAGAGATTTATTGAAACACAGACGACATTAGGTGAAATTCGATAAAACAATCGGTAAACCTTGGTGTTAACTTATTTTTTGTTACCAATTATTGAATTAGTGGTATTTATAATTGTTGTAGTAGTATTTATAATTGTTGTAGTAGTAGTAGTATTATTTGTTGTAGTAGTAGGAATATTATTTTAGCATTATTATATATATCGCTTATTTACTATCGTATGCCCAAAGCATGTTAACACACCGGTTCTTGTTAGATCACCGAAGTTAAGCAACATAGCGTCTGGCTAGTATGAGATGAGTGACCATTTAGGAGTATCAGACGGTGTACGCACAAGGACATAGAAACCTTACTGCAAGAACTATAAAAAAAACATAACATCATCTTCTTGATCGGGATATAAGTGCGACTGGGGACCGCTTGTGAATTTGATAATCACTGAAACTTAAGTCTTCAGAAAGAACCTATTCAAATATAATTTATAGGGGAACGCAATTGAAGCTTCCCGTACATCTAAGTGTATCACTCAAAAGGGCTATAATGGCATAACCACGTGAAAGGTATATATATATATATATATATATATATATATATATATATATATATATATATATATATATTGTTATATTTAGGAAGCATTTTTTCATTCAAGCAGATATTATTGAATGCAACGGAGACACTTTACTTTATGATAGTGTTTTTTTTTTAAATTTTTCGATTTTCTGTATAATCTTTTTTGTATCAAAATCAAATATATATATATATATATATACATATATATATACATATATATACATACATATATATACATATATATATATATATATATATATATATATATAAGAAAATTTGTTTTGAAGAAAAGAAAATTGAAGGTATCCGTAATCTTTAAATAATATTCTTAGAATTAATTCAGAGGGTTTTCCAACATAAACACTTCTTCCGATGATATTAAGAGATGAAACAAGAGAAGGTGTGCAGCTAAACAAAGAAAATAATATGATGTTATGAACGACGGGAAAGGTGCGAAGAAGTTAACCTTATTACACCATGAGCAACGTATGGTCTTCCTGCGAATATATTATAAAATAGCAATATTATGTAATATATATATATATATATATATATATATATATATATATATATATATATATATATATATATATATATATATTCTCACTGAGAAAGATCGAAGGACCGGTCGAAAATTATGTGCTTTTGATTTCAAAAGACATTTTGCATTCCTACACGTCAACAAACAGGAAATAAATACAGAAAGGTATAAACATTTAACTTACGATTTATAATTTCTTCTGTCATTAATGACTGAGCTGCAAGGCTTCAAATTAAAACATGAATCAATAGCTACCACGTTATGCATACATATTCGTAATACCGGCGTTCGACTGTCACCTGGCAAATTTAATTTGTTTTAATTTTCACACTTTTGTATAGATTTTCCCGACTAAAACCTAAATTGAAATTTTTACATGGATTCAAGTACCTTATTATTTTCATGTCGATAGGCCAAAACCTCTAGGAGGAGTTTGGTAGGCAACATTTTTTAAACAAACAATATATATATATATATATATATATATATATATATATATATGAACTTCTTGCGCAAATATTACGCAAGTATAAATCATGTAGAATGTCTGCATGAATATAATTACACGTAACAGTTAACTAAAGATTATCATTCCATGAGAAAACCTAAAAAAAACTATTAGGGAATTCATTAAAATGAATGTTTAAAAAATATGCAAATTAGCTAGATTTTTTTGCTAGTGTATGTAATTCCACGACCTATATATGAGGAAGTTATATTTTCTTTTTAGAGAAATAGAAATAAGGTTTGTTTTTTTATATGAATATCAATACTAAAAGAAACAAATTTACAGGAGTATATATATATATATATATATATATATATATATATATATATATATATATATGAGGTGGCTTCAATTAGTTTCCAAACTTTTTTTCGGCTAATCACTTTTGTTGATAGTACACATATAAAATTTTAGTCCCTTTCGAAGTAATCTCCCTCGGCAACGCATTAATGTTCTAACAACTAGATGTTTCTTTTTGTGTGTGTGTGATCTTGTCAATGATTCTCATCACAACGTTCTTCATCTTCTTAATTTTCTCATTACGACAGCCTCTCAAAGTTTTTTTTTACTTAATGAAGAACCAGAAGTCACATGGAGTAAGGCCCGGCGGTAGGGAGGGTGAGAAACTCTCTTAATGCCCATCTTGGTCAAATAATCTGTGACAAGGATGGAACTCTCTTGGGAGAAACTTCGTGCCAATTTTCCGCATCATCAGTTCCTCGCGAATAATTGTGTGCACAGATCCCATGCTGACATCAAACTGTACGTAATGTCTCTATAAACGCACAATAGTTTTATCCATGGAAGTCTTTATTTGGCCAATCGACTTTGGTGTTCAGACTTCCTTACTCCTCTCACACTTCTTATTATTCCTCACTCCGTGCCTTCATTGAATCTCTTCTGTCGCTCAAAAAGTGATACTTGATTCATGCGAAGTGGTCCCAAATTAGTCCGAACAATTCCATCCGTTTCTGGTGCCTTTTCTCCAAGTTTTCAACCATATTTTATAGAATATCCTTCCCTTAATGTGTCCTGACGTCCGGATTGCTTATTTGAAATTCCCTAGATGTAATAATCAGGCTTTAGTAGGGTGTATTTCAATTCCTGCTATTGCTATTCATTTGAACCTGAAATCATGAGAATTTTTCGTACGATGTATAACAATAACATACTGAATTTTCAAGAGTCTACAACAATTTCAAATGTGTGTAAAAAGTCTAGATGCACCTAGTATATATATATATATATATATATATATATATATATATATATATATATATATATATTGTAAGGGATCTATGTGTATCGGTCAACGTTTCACCATTTTTATGTTTCGTTTCCTAATGAATTCCAACTGTTCCTTTCTTTTCTTTTTAAAGAAATCTTTAAAGCTCCACTGAGAAAAACACATTTAACACTACAGCGAGTTAATAGTACGTTTTGATATTATTTGGCATTGAAAAGGTTATCAAGGCCTTTGATACACGATAACTGCCCGCTTTTTTAGAATATTTTGACACATTTATAAAACATTACCTTTATCAATTCTGCTAACAAAATCTAATATTATCTTTCTTTCTTTCTTTCTGTCTTTCATTGTGTGATTTTTTTCTCTCTACATTAAACGCTGTTCTTATTTCTCTTTTTTCTATTCATTTTCACCGTTTCTTTTTTTATGTGTATAGGTTGTGCGTATATATATATATATATATATATATATATATATATATATATATATATATATATATATAATGCTGATCCAAAATTTATGACCACTTAAAAGTCTTTGGAAAATAAACAACCTTTTTAAGGATAGATTTTAAACTCTTCCGACTAAAGGTTACCAATACTACAATCTTAAAGGTTATGGAAACAAAAAGCTACATTCCAAAGATTTATTTTTAAAATTTATATTTTTATTAAATTAAGCTTTTTACATATGATCAAAATTATAAAGCCAGAGACAAAAATTCTATTAAATTGTAAAAAAAAAGTGTATGGAAACATTCAACAATCAAACCTTTAAAAAAAAAAAAAAAAAAAAAAATTTATTACATTTTCACCCCAAACAAGGCACATTGCCACTTTGGTGTAGGGGGCTACTATCAGGGTCAGCAACTACTGGGGCACTATGTAGGGATTTGGGCAGCAAGATGTCGGTTCACGTTGCACTTGAACTTCTCCATGTCAGTACAGTTAGGGAAGCAGGATCCTGGAATGGAATTCCAGTGTCTAGCGGTTCTTGTGAAGAAACTACTGGAGTAGAAAGATCTTTTACATCTAGGGATCTCTACTGTGTGGGGGTTGGATTAAGCTGCCTGTCGGGTTTGTCGGGGGTGTCTAAGTCGTGGGGGCACAAGTGTCTGCAGTTCGTCAGAGTATTCACCATTAAAATACTTGTAGAACAGGCAGTGGGATGCAACGTTTCGTCGGTGGGACAGAGGCTGAAGCGTAGATGCCAGTTCGGGGCCTATCAGATTGGCGACTCTTTTTTAAACCTTGTCTAGGAGCGAGAGACTAGCAGCAGACGTACCAGCCTAAATGTGACAACAATACTCCATACATGGGCGAATGGTGGCCTTATAGAGGTACAGGATACTTTCAGGTGTCAGTAGTTTTCTAGGACGGTAGAGAGAGCCTACCTTTTTTGCAGCGGCCCTGGCAATGTTTTCAATATAATTGTTCCAGCTCATGTTTCCTCTGAACGTTAGGCTAAGCAGTTTGAAAGATGTGTACTCTCAGACAGGGAGTCATTGGCCATTGCTATTGGTGGTAGAGATGGTTTCTTGCAATTATTGAATGAAACTAGTTTAGTCTTGGCAGCATTGAACGTGACCATCCATTTATGTCCCCATTCCACTACAGATTGGAGGTCATCCTCTAGTGTTTTTGCCATTTCTTTAGATATGTGTTCATTTGTTTTCCTGTCATGCCTGTTATAGATTATAGTGTCATCAGCATATATACCCATCTCAGAGGCAGTTTTGTCTGGGAGGTCATTAATAAATATCAGGAACAATAAAGGTCCAAGAACGGACCCCTGAGGAACTCCCGCATTTATATCACACTGTTTAGATGTTCGACCGTCGAGGACAACCTGGATTTTTCTCTTATCTAAGAAGGATCTAATTATGCAAAGTATTCTACCAGTGATACCGTATGATTTAATTTTCCTGAGGAGACCCTTGTGCCATACCCTGTCAAAAGCCTTAGATATATCTAGAGCTACCGCTCTGCCCTCCGCCGCTTTGTCCAGTGAATGGTATATACGTTCAGAGATTACAGTGAGGATGTCAGCTGTGGAACGGGCTTGTCTAAATCCATATTGTTTGTCAGTCAGAAGTTTAGCATCTGTAAGGTGCCGAACTAGACCATGGTTAATTATGGTCTAAAATATTTTGGCGAAAAGTGGTAGGAGGCTAATGGGGCGATAATTTTATGGGTCTGTTCTTTCGCCAGAATTCTTGAATGTTGGTACCACAGAAGCGGTTTTCTAACAGCCCGGAAAGCATGATTCATTAAGGCATTTGTTGTAGAGTTTGGAGAGAACTGGAGCTACTTCGGCTGAGCACTTTTTTAATAGGACAGCTGGGATGAGATCAGGTCCACATGCTTTTGAAGTGTCAAGATTTTTTATGATAGCGTGTACCTGAGCAGGGGTGATTTTTAGATCCTCTAGCGTGGCGTCTGTCCGCAAAGGAAAGTCAGGCAGGGGGTGGTTGGAAGGGTCCAGTGTGGAGTTCGAGGCAAACCGGCTGGCATCACTATATTACAGAGCAATATAGTGAATGTCTGACAAAAGTCTATATTCCAAAGTTTATGATGTTGACCATCTTATAATTTATTCCTTTAATTCAGTTGACATTTACAATTCTTGATAGTATCTGTTTTGTAGCGCCAAATAAATCACTTACTTATTATATCAACTAGTGTATCTATTTTGCCCTTACCTCATCAGAATAAATGGCAACAATCAATTCGTCAAAAGGAAATAAAGTGCGTTTTGACATGACTAAAATCCGAAAATTGGAAGAGAATCCGTAAAACCTTATAATATGTTTCCATTAGCCATTTTGAATTTAAGAAATAAAGTCACAAATCCCATCTATTCGTACTAACATGCTATATTAAGTTAATAATCTTCTACCAAAATGTTCTATTTAATAATCGGTCATTTTATTCATTCTTATTTACGTATGCATATTATGAAAATGATATCAATAATTATGAAAATAATATCAATACTTATGGAAATGATATCAATAATTATGCAAATAATAGCAATACTTATGAAAATAATATTAATAATTATGGAAATAATATTAATAATTATGAAAATAATATCAATACTTATGAAAATAATATCAATACTTATGAAAATAATATCAATACTTATAAAAATAATATCAATACTTATGAAAATAATATCAATAATTATAAAAATAATATCAATACTTATGAAAATAATATCAATACTTGTGAAAATAATATCAATACTTATGAAAATAATATCAATAATTATAAAAATAATATCAATACTTATGAAAATAATATCAATACTTATGAAAATAATATCAATACTTATGAAAATAATATCAATACTT
Source organism: Euprymna scolopes (assembly GCF_053919585.1). NCBI lineage: Eukaryota > Metazoa > Mollusca > Cephalopoda > Sepiida > Sepiolidae > Euprymna > Euprymna scolopes. The sequence continues at coordinate 36,967,981 of NC_136490.1, read as the reverse complement.
ATGAAAATAATATCAATACTTATGAAAATGATATCAATAATTATGAAAATAATATCAATACTTATGAAAATAATATCAATACTTATGAAAATAATATCAATACTTATGAAACTAATATCAATACTTATGAAAATAATATCAATAATTATAAAAATAATATCAATACTTATGAAAATAATATCAATAATTATGAAAATAATATCAATACTTATGAAACTAATATCAATACTTATGAAAACAATATCAATACTTATGAAACTAATATCAATACTTATGAAAATAATATCAATACTTATGAAAATGATATCAATAATTATAATCTATTACACATATTTGCACATATGAAACTAAGCTAAAACATACAAAAAAACTAACTAAAAAAGTATATATATATATATATATATATATATATATATATATATATATATGTTGTACTAAACAAAATTGAAAACCAAATGGGTACTTTTTTATAATAAATAATTTCTTTCTGAAATCGCTTTATGCCGCTGGTGTTGTCTAAAATGTATTTGTTTTCCTGCCCCTCTCACAACTAAAAATAGCTTTGTCTGAAAAAAAAAAAAAAAAAAAAAGGAACACGTTTTTTTTAATTCGGTAACTTTTTCTCATGGGACATATTTATATTTATTCCTATAGAAATAAAAACGGTGTAATTTCATATTTACCGAGACAAGCGACTTTTTGCTTTGAACATTGAATGCACTAAACTATAATTTTTCAGATCAGAGCAAATTAAACAAGATAAATATAATTGATAAAAAAAGATGCATTTTTCCAAAATAAATAAGTAAATATCTAACCTACATAATAAGCACATACCTATTGACTATTAGATGTTATTGCCGAAAAATATTCAGATTAAGCTACACCGTTTAGTGCGGGCGACTTTCAAAACAGGAAATTCTACTCTCGGCAAATGTGCGGTTGTATCCTAAAAAAGACATTTGATTTCATTATGGAGTGGAAGGTGACCGTTTTATTCTTGTTTATCATCGAAAATTGCAACGCGCTGCCTTCGGAGCTGCAAACCTCAACAGGATTCATGAATGCAACAACAAAGTTTTGAAATACGTTTTCTAAAGGCATCGAACACAAAACGTTTTTCAATGTCTGCATGAGATAATGCACTTGGTTTGCATCTGAAGACAACGCGAAACTCATCCATTTTACAACTCTCGCATTCGTTCCCCAAGCTTCCAAGAAAAATAAACTGTTATTTGTCATTCTTCCATCTTCTACAATGTTTAAAACCCATCCGCAGGTAATACATAAAATGCATTTGTCTCGATAAAGAAATTCTATTTATAGAAACATCTAACTCGAAACCTTCCTGCCCCAGTTTACGCATGTTTTAAGCGATAGTACATTAAAAAAGCCTAACAATATAAAGAAACGATTGCTTACACTGTGCTTTCTCGCTTAGAATCCATCGTTCCGTGTTTATTTTACGCGCATTTCTGTCGATGGATCCATTTAAAGCCGAACAGAGAAAAACATGATATTTCTTATGAAAGAAACGGAAGGGGGAAGGGGAACATGTACCGTTGAACTTAGTGCAGAGCGTTTGTTCCGTTAGAGATGTACGTATTGAAAATCATGTTAAAATGTGCATTTTTTTCTGAACGTGTGCGCCCTTCTACAAACCTATGTACGGTATTTTAGACAAGATAATCACATACTAGTTACGTCTCTGGTATAATAGCTATTGTCATAAGCTACGAGGTTCACCTCTAAGACCAACGGTGATGTGCTTTAATTTATCAACGTGTCGTAAGTGTCCCGCTATAGAAGCGCCCTGCCGAATGCCAGTTCGAATAAATTACAAAGTTACGCTCTGATATATCCGGGAAAGCTATTAATCTATAGTGTCAGCGTAATAATGTTAACACAAATTAAGTTCTGATTGGTGTGTACAAGATGGGTGACTATTTGAGTATACCAGGATGGCGAACGTCCCGGCAGAAAAATATGCAAATATGAAAATATGCTGTAGAACTTCAGCCATGCACAATACGATTGAAGAGCATTTATTAATTTAATATTACCTAGAAACTGTTACCGAAAGTGGAAACTGCTTAAACCCATGCAGTGATTGTGCTGCACCAGGACAAGAAAATACAGTTTCATTCCAGACATACAATTGCAACGCATGTTCAATTTATAGTATGTTGTATTTAAATTTGTTTGTTTTTGTTTTGTGTAGTACTATTGTAGCGCCGATGTTTACACCTTGACGTCACAAAATCAAAATGCATAAACTCGTTTGCGCGCACATCGTATATACTATCCCGAATAAAAATAAATAATGATATTTTGGAACAATCGGAGATTTTTCTGAATTTATTTGAAATGATCTTTTTGAGAACCATTTTGATCCCTTAAAAAGCCAGATTTTTCTTAAGTTAAACCGATATTCACAGACCCTGTTCTCATGGCAACTCCTTTGGGCTTTGAGCATGTCAACTCACGCGTACTCATACTTACAAAAAAAAACGACAAAAATACACGCGCGCACATACTGCCTGAATCTTTCGTCTTCATCTGCTCGCTTATAACCAACTCATCTATTAAAATATTAACCTTTATCACTGAATTTATTTTCTAATATGGGAGACAATGAGCACCGACTCGTATTAACAACATTTAATGAAATATAATTTATAAATTGAGCGGAGATGTTTTAAATACGATTTTCTGATCCCTGTATTACACGGCTCTTAAACTATTGTCTCTGATTTCTTATATATATAACACTATGCGTCGGTCACTAGAGTGATCGCCCAACTGTTACAAGGAAGTCTTTATAAGAGTAAAGGTATACCTGGAATTGTCTGTGGCATTCTCTGGGCTGCTTTTCCATCCTGTGAGGATGACTTCTTGAAGTTGGGTTCAGGCTGGGAAAGCGGCAGACCTCGTCTTGATGTTGAAGCAGATCAAACAACACGCCAAACAATTTGTAATCGATACTTTTATAAATTTTGTTTTTTCTGTATTGATATTCATATTAAAACTCTTTTTCTATTTATTTAAAGGGAAAACACAACTTTGTTATATATGGGTCACCGAGTTGCATTCACTAGCAAAAGGTCTAGCTAATTTGCATATTCTTTTAAACATTTATTTTAATTAATCCCCTATTAGTTTTTTCGGTTTTCTTGTGGCATGATCATCGTTAGTTAACTATTATGTGGAATTATATTTTTGCAGATATGTCTACATGATTTATACTTGCGTAATATTTGCGTAAAAAAGTTTATAGAAACACAAAACGCCTTCTATATGTATTCATGCATGCGCATATATATATATATATATATATATATATATATATATATATATATATATATATATATAATTTAAAGGAGATTAGAAAAACTTAAATTAAATTAAAAACTTGCAAAATAAATACTCTCTCTCTATAGATATTAACTGTAGCGTCTTTAAATCAAAAATACGCTAACGGAAACAATTTACTGCACGAGCGTCGCCCTTTTAAAATTCATCATTCAATAAAATAAAAAGCTATAGCAAACATCTAAATGACTACTTTAAATACAGTTCCTGATTTCAAAAAAAGAAAAACCAAAAGGTAATTATATATCTATATATTTTTAAATCAAATTTATTATGTAAATTCAAAAAAATATATATTTTTTCTACTCATTTCTATCTCTAACCTATACCAATTTTCTTATTAATTTTCTTATAAATTTTAAATCCAAACCTTTTACTTCAATTTTTCAGATTCATCTGCCTTACTTTTAATGCTAGGTTTATTTTTGGTGTCTTTTCAATTCAATAGAAATCCTCCTAAATTTGCTGATGAGGAGACCGTGCGTACCAAAAAAACTATGTATAATTGTTCTACGTGACTTCATGTATACCACAAATAAAAAGCACGGATTTCCGAAACGATCGTACAGATAATTGACTTTGTTGTTGTTCCTTCTTATGAAACTGATTTTTAATTTAATTAAATTTTGATTTTTAAATTTAAAAATTTTTTAAATTATAAATCACATTACTTAATATATATATATATATATATATATATATATATATATATATATATATATATATATTGTTTAAAATATTTACCCACGAAACCTATGTCAGTTTTTGGCCTACAGATATGAAACTTCATATATCGGGTATTCGATTCCATGCGAGACATTTTAGTTGGGAGAAAATCGGTACAAAAAAATGTTAGGATAAAAGAAATAAATTTGCCAGGTGAAGGACGATCGATGGCATTACAAATATGCATGCGCAACGTAGTCGCTATGTGTTCATGTTTTAATGTTTAGCCTTGCAGCAAACAAGTTTTAATAGGTCATGAAATAACGTCAAAGGAAAAAAAAAATCGTAAGCTAAATATTTTGGTTCTGATTCTCGGTGGTGGTGTACGAGTCATTTTTGATATCTTTTTTAAATCATTACTATATATTGGGTCCAATATAATTATAATAATAGATACGAAATCTGCATTAATCATACTATCGTATTTAAGCGTAATTTACAGCCAGGTAATGCCGGGCGGTCTGCTAGTCTATATGAAAGAATCTTAGCTATTTATTTTATAAAAAGATTACAATATATTACAATTAAAACAATAATCAATGACAACGAAACTTTCACCAAACTTAACTACTCTTTACTAGCTTAAATAATGCTGGGGAAGAGAAGTGCTCCCCTTTTAGTGAAGAGACAAAATTGTGCGTGCTTACCCATGCTAGCCGGCCCAAAAAAAGACTGAATAATGGCGATATATCCCTTTCCCGTATCCCTCCGCGAGTGACCATATCACCTCCCGGCTATGGAAGGTAACAACGCGGCGGTACATGCAACAAATAGTGTCACAAATATCTCAACTAATACTTCCCCATTGTTTTACAAGGATTCTAAATTATTTTAGAGCATTCCATGTTTTATTCTAGTTGCTGTAAACTTCTATTTTAAACACGTATACAGTATTTCTTTTGTAAATATACAGGGTGGAACGATAAAATTGCCGCCCTAGAAAAGCCGACATGATTCCATTTCACTTTGCTAAAAACCGGTTTGCTGATTTTGTTGCAAACCATCTACTAGTTGGCCAGTTGTGTGCATATCCCAAGAGCGATAGAAGCTTTCCATTATATCTTAAAGTGACACAACGTTCAACAAGTGAGATCGGAAATGCGTCGCTTTACAACTCATGTTCTCTACAAATGTAATTTATCACAACAAGACCATTCAAAATGAATCACTGATAACAGTGATGTGTCCAAATTGAGGAAAACAAAGTTTCTAGCCACGGTCATTGTCGTTGGTGTGATTTCCAGTGAGGGTAACATTATGTCGTTTCACATCTTCGAAGTCGGCTTGCAAGTCAACACCAAAGTGTACCTGGATGTGCTGAAAATTGTGGTGATCCTCTGGTGCAATCATGTGTCCACTGACAGACTCTGAGTGTAGCAGCAAGACTCGGCGCCGGCACACAAGTCCAAAGAGACCTCGGTTTGGCTTCAGAAGGAGTGCTACGATTTTATATACTTCTCACTCTACCCTCCAACCCTTAACCCGCTGGACTAGATCGTTTGTTCATACGTCGAGAATATCACCAACATGACCTAACATAACACCAAAAGCCAGCCTAATCGCCGCCAGCCGTCGAGTATTCGCCGAGCTCCCGCTTGTTGAAAAAGCATGCTCTTTGTTCCGGACCCGTATCGAGGCAGTGATTGAGCCTGAAGGCGACTACGTTAGATAGATATCAGTTCTACTACATAATCAAGTTAGCTGAATTTTTTTCAGTAAAAGTTTAAAAATAAAGTTGTACCGTTGGTTTTTATTAGGGCGACACTTTTATTGTACCATCCCGTATGTCTTCCGGACACATTATCTTGTTTTTGTTTATCGTATGACATGTCTCCTGTTTTCTCACATTTAATTTAAAACCCTATAAACTTTTTTCGCTGAAAATATTTCTCTGAAACCGCCTTATCCCAAAAACACTTCTCTCAAATCAAAACACCTAAAGAAATATCGAAACCTACATCCCTAAACTATAGCTATATTATCAAGTTAAAACGATAATTAAATTCAAGCACCGACTCTGTGCGTTTTACATTCTTTTTATTTCCTTCTGGCTGAGTATATCTCTGTTGCGCGTTTCTTTATATATGTTGTTAGGTTTGAAGTTGAAACAAAGTCTTCCTGTATGCTTTTTAAATACAATTATTCGCGAATCTTTTTCCTTTTTTAAGAGAACGGCATAAAAATAAAAATAATCACCTTGTGACTGAAAGGAAAAAAACTGAGGGAGAAAGAAAATGATAGTTGATTCTTTTAAGTGGATTGTTGAATTATATTATCGTCTCTCTAGAGCACTATAATATTTACGTGTTTGGCATATTTTGACTGCCACCATGTCTTTTGGAAATTTAGACTTCACCGAAAGTTCTCTTTGTTGATTAGCTGGGAATTGACGGGGGTTTAGTGGGTAACGACACGGACTGACCACCTAGGTGTTCCGAAGAATCACTTACATTTAGGATGTTGGCAACCTTCACGTGGTGACTCCCCCCTCCTGTAAATGTCCGATGTCTTTCTAGAAAGACTTCTAATAAGAAGAAAATATCGGAGAAATCAATGCCAACAATAGACTCTTCGGATTCATACTAGGGGATGATGATGATGATGATGATGATGATGATGATGATGATGATGATGATGAAATTTTTCCTCGCTATTTTGGTATATCGTAAATACGGCTATGACAGCAGCATATTCTTTTCATTGTTTTGAATCTTGAATATATATCCGTTAATATCTTATATGTTTTATAGAGACGGGTATCGTTCTCAGTTGAGTGAGTCTAAATGTGTCGGATATATACCAGAGAGTCAAAAGAATGAAAAGAATATTCTGTTTTCACAGTTCTAATCATAATAATACTAATATCTGTGACATATGTTGCAGCAATTTTCCGGTTTCAAACAAGTATACATATCAGCAATATGTACAAGCTAACATAGAGTGTGTCATAAAATGATCTGACACGTTTGCTGGTCCAAAAGTTAAATGACAATTGAATAAAGCATAATATCTTTTTTAATTTACGTAGAATTCAACTTTATTTCACACAATCTTAAATATTAATCGGCCAAATACAGAATGGCCCACTTAAGAGTAGCCCAGAAAATGTATCAGAGAGGAGGAACAATATTTTATTGTTTAAATTACCTGTAGTGTTATAAAAGATTCTGGAAGTGCTCATTGTTGACATCTATGCATTTCTGGGTTCGTTTAACAACGTTTGCAGATACTGCCTGTAGATATTCTCTAGTGATTCTCCTGATAGCGTTGGTAATGTTTTCCTTTAGTTGGTCTAGATTGTGAGGATCATTTGCATAAACTTTTTGTTTTAAAGTCCCTCCCACAGATAAAAATAACATAGTGAAAAATCCGGGGAAGGTGGTCGCCACATTACAACGGATGAGCTGTGTTTCCTTCATATTCTCACGTCAAATATTAAATATATAACTTTTGTCTAGTAACTTTCCATCGATATCAAGTCTGATTGATTGTTAAATACATGACTACCATCTAACAGCTGTGTCTTCGAATCGGAGAGCGGAAAAAAGATCGAACTTCACATGACGCCATAGCACATGTTGATCGGCAATTTCAATTCCTGGTGAGGCCTTTCCAGCCTTTGGAATGTATCCATGACATTTTCTCAGGACACAACTGGCCCACGGCGGGAGCTTTTTCTTCGATGTGATTCATTGTTCAAAGCGATTACTTCACATATAAGGTGCTTATCATCGTTGACAGGAAAGAAGTCGCTCTGCAATCTTTTCGGAATGACATACTCCGTATTAACTTCGACCCCCAAATGCGAAGCTTTGTAATTAGATGCTCAATGCGCGACTAAGAAATTGAACTTTTCTACATCTTGTGCTTGCAATATCGAAAACACAGGGACATGAAAGTTAATCTATCTTGTAAAGGGAGACAACTAGTTCTTATTTAGCTTTAAATGTAAAATATAAAATATCCATATATTCCTGTAATAAAAACAAAAAAATAAAACACCCATATATTCCTGTAATAGCGAATATATAATAAATGTTATACTTCTTGATATAGTGCGATGGCTTAGTTGGTAGGGAACTTAACTGCTAACAACGCATTCGAATCACAGTTCGGAAATCCTTTTTAACCTCTATGAAGAGCTATTATTTACACACACGCAAACACACACACACACACACACGTTAGGAAACTGACCGTCATACAGACGGTCGGGTTTCAATCCTAGTTTGAGGTAGTTGCATGTCTAACCGCACTGATGAAACAGTACTGTATGTGGATGACTATATATGTATATATGTATGTATATATATATATATATATATATATATGTGTGTGTGTGTGTGTGTGTTTGTGTGTGTGTGCGTGTGTGGATATACTAGCATGCCGCCCAGCATTGCCCGATCGTAAAATACGCTTAAATATGATATTTTGATAAATGCAGATTATTATTTAGTATTATATTATATTGAACCACATAAACAGTAATGATTTAAAATTTATTTTAAAAATTGACTCGTGCGACATCTATAAAATCGAAATCAAAAAGTTTAGCAAACGATTTACCTTTTCTTTTGACGTTTATGCCTGAGCTTTGAAGATATGTTTGCTGCAAGACTAAAACTTTAAACATAAACTAATAGTTTTGATATGACGCATGCATAATCGCAATGCTGCCGTTCGACCTTCATGTGGAAAATTCTATTTTTTTAATTTTAACCATTTTGCATCGATTTTCCATGGCTGAAACCCAAATATAAAGTTCTGCTTAGATTCGGATACCCTATATAATTAGTTTAATGTCTGTAGATAACAAACTTACATAGGAGTCTGATAGGCAAACTTTTATAAACAAATATACACACGCATACATAATATATATATAGAAAGAGGTTTGTGTTTACAAGGACCTTTTTACGCAAATATTACTCAATTATAAATCATGTAGAATATCTGCATGAATATTTCTTGTATTTTAGTAGCTTAAAAATTAGAATAATTTCTAAAAAAACACAGGAAAACATTATTTTGAACAACTTACATGGTTAAAATAAGTATAATCAATTTACCATTAAAACCTGTTTTCACTTGCCGTAGTTATCTAGAAGGATGTTAAGTGATTGCGAAATGGCAGTTTAAGTTAGGTAGGTTTTAGTAGTCTGTTATTATTATCTTCATATTTGTATACAATATCATAGGGTAAACAATACTTATTAAGTTGCATTCTTTAGGATTTCTACAGTTATAATTATTTACTGTATAATAGTATCTCATCTCTAGTATTAACAATTCTATTTAATTTTATATTGTTAGAGCTTTTTTAGTTTAGTTATTCTTAGTCAATAATGATATCTTACCAGTGTTTATATTTATTATTGTAATATATTTACTACTCGGGGGGGGGGAATTCTTTCAATAATTTGGTAAAATTCTCTCAGGCAGTTATTTTAAATGTGTTCTCTTAAAGGTGGATTCAACCAAATTTGGTTCTTCCGTCTGGTTTTCTTCTTTACTGTTTCTCAATTATAATTTACTATTCTTCGCAATTATTGCTCTATTTAAATTCCTAATGTTACTATGTAGTTTCCTAGGTCTGTTCATGACTATATTAATTGATATTAATTTGATTTCTTCGTTTTTAACTTCATTAATTACTTTATGTAATTTATTTTTCCGTTGTACTCTGATCTAGCTAGTGCATGACGATAGTATTTCTTATTTTTCTTTAACATGTGTGATAGTTTAGAAATCATTCTTCGAATGCTTAGGATGATTGTTTTGTTTTTTTTCGTAGATTTAAAATGATTAGATTTGTAATCTATATAGATAATGTTTGGTTAGGTTCAAATGTACAATTATCAATATAAAATGCCATGTCTATAAAGATCACAGTTTCGTGATTTATATATATATATATATATATATATATATATATATATATATATATATAGATACATACATACATACATACATAATTATTTTTAAGTTAATTCCACTACAAGATTTATTAATTCTCTGCTTGTTCTTTCCTAATATTCTATTACTTGATTTTACAAAAATAATATAAGCCGCCACTAATTTGTTTTAAATAGTTTATTAAAGATGTAGAGACCTACAAGATTAGACACTGGCACAGAAAAAGAATCTCATTGTAATATCGAAAGTAAGACTTCTTTTTGTGTTTGTCCATAATTTATTATCATCTATTATATTAAAGGCAAACGGCTGTGTGTTTGTGTGTGTGTTTGTATGTCCGCTTTATAAGAGTTTTTCAAGCGAGTTTTCTAATTTCTGAGTCTAATGTCGTAATTTTTGTTCCCTTCATTGATGAATAGACATTCATTGAACTTGAAAATTACTAATTTTATATGTAGATGAAAAGTTTTCCAGTTTCAAAAAATAATGGGAACATTATATATATATATATATATATATATATATATATATATATATATATATATATATTTATTAATGGCGATGTGGATATACCAACTCATTTAACTTTCAAGTAAATGATATATATATATATATATATATATATATATATATATATATATATATATATATTGAATACGGCATAATCACGTTGACACACCGCTTTCGTCAGATCACTGAAGATAAGCAACATTGAGCCTGTCTCTAACCAGATGGGTGACCATTTGGGAATTCTAGGTGCTCTATATGCTTTCCACTTATCTCGGCATTTGTCTCCAGTCCTCCTGAACATCCACTTGCCACTGATATTTTACAATGCCGACTCAGGAGAAGTGTGGTTTGAGATTGCGAAACTGTTGTCACAAAAATTTCACGCGTAGCTACCCTAACAGTGGGCATCTATAGTCTGTCAAGACCGAAGGAAGCTTTTATATATATATATATATATATATATATATATATATATTACTTATCATAACATTTTTCAATATCTCAATTGTGAACGGTCAGAGCAAATAGATACAAATATATTATCTTTTATAAACCACATCAGATAAAATACAAATGAACACAAATTTCTGCAAAATTTACAGATATCGATGTTTATTTGTAGCATACGATTGTTTCAGCCAACAACCAAGGAATATTTAATGTTTAGAATGCATGATGTGTTTGTGTTATATATTTTCTAATTTATTATATAAAGTCTCGTCTTTTTTTATAATAGGATTGTTTATATACACCTATACTCTTAAATCGTAATAACTTAGTATAACGTGCGTTAACCGTGCAACGTTACTTCCTATATTATTTACCATCGATATAGATTCTTCTTTTAACTTTTAACAGGTTTAATTTATAATCTTATTTTTATAAATAAGTTTTCAAAAGATATTTTGTATTACAAATTTGAGATCCGACGAACGCCTTTACGTTCCTCTAGTTGAACATCAATATTATTGATTGATGTACCATTTATGTTTCAAAGCTTTTCACACACACAAAAAAACAGCAGCAAAGAAAAGACCTCGACCCCGTTGTCTGAAATCAAATCCCTTTATCCATAAAGCGAATAAAAGTGTCATAGTAGCGATAGCCAATAGAAATCCGCAAGTTTTCACTCGCTCTAATCCAATCAAAATACAGTATTTGCAACAACGTATTTTAAAACATAAAAATAAAACAAACTATAATTTTCCGCTCACAAAGGACTTGTAACATACGTCTGAATATTTTCATAAGAGTTTTCACCTTGTCTGTCAGTCTGTCCTATTTATGTTTCGCATCCTCGTTCGACTATCACGCATACATTTAAATAGCATTTTAGTTGCCTCTAATTATCATAACTATCATATTCATGTCAAAATAGAAATCCGAAGATTCTATTTTGACATTGGTTTCCCTGATTTCATTTGTCAAAAACCGCAAATTTAAGCTAAATTTAATCTTACTGTTTAAACAACCTATACCTCATTTGATTCGCCTTTTATTCCTCTACAATTTTTCCTATTCATTTTAATTGAAATATTCTAGTGTTCACGTCAATTTAAAAAATTAACCTTAATTCGAGAAGGCGAAAAGAAACTCTGCACAATGGAAAATAGTTATTTAAATGAAACTTTAGAACATTAATGCAACACAAATACAGCAGGAACACAATGAAATAGTTAATATTTAGTATCACAGCCTTTCTGCAATTTGACAGCCTGCAAATTTTGGAGCATTCTTATGAATTAGTCTGTGGCAAGACTCCAATGAAAGAGCATCCCACTTCTCTTTAATTTTTGTCCAAAGTTCTTTCAGATTTGAAATGTTATCATTGTGTAGCTATTGCTTAATATAAGCCATACGTTTTCAATGGGATTGAGGTCTGGAGAATGTGCAGACCAATCCAAGCGCGGAATAACATTCGACGGACATACTGCCTAACATCACTGCCTAGCCTATTAAACTTGCACCTTTGACCAATAAGAAGATTAACGATATTTCCTGCATCTGACAAAGTCCAGGAAGCATTTTTTTGTTTTTTACAGAAATAATTGGCTTGCGCCTTGCAACACAGCCTCACAAATTAAATTCCTTCAAACTGTTCTTAACTGGAAAAAGACATCACTTTTTAACAAGATTACACTGTTGTGGAATTTAGGGAGCCATTTCAAATCTCTTTCTGAGGCTGCGGATCTTGATAGCATCGTCTTCCCTGTAAGAAGTAACTCTAGAACGACCAGATTTAGGGGCATCACGAACACCGCCGTTTTTTTGGTGTTTTTGCACAGTCATTCATACGGTTTTCTCATCTCATTTCAATCTACGGCCGATTTTTTGATTGGATGAACCAGAAAGGTGGAGATCAATGAGCCCCTCATGATCACTAAGAAAGACTCGAAGTATATGAACTAAATGTTACGTTGTAGGGCAATAAATGCCGTTCCCCCACTCCCGACACATCTCATCCCTCAAAACTGGGCACTTGGGAGTGCTTGAGTACCACACATGCCTGTGCAATTAGAATGGGGTGATCTTCTTCGATGGGCTGAGGGTACCGCATTGACAGTTCCTGGCTGCTGTTTTCGACTGGTAGTACAAGAGCCCTAACTCTTTGGTAGCGCTTAGAGCGGCTGTTCCATCAACAGTTGTATAATATCGGGATGTTTGTAGTATCATGTCGCGCATGGAAAGGGACTCTGAACTCATCCTCGATGGGCTTTCCTAGTTGAAGAAAGGTCAGCTAATGGTCTACTTGTGTTGCATGTCTGATACTTTGCATAACCTCTTGTTCAGCTCCCCCTCACCTAACTGAAACTCTTTAAAAACATGATGACAGTACAATAAAAAAAAAGCTTAAACCAGGCCTAGGGACAAACAAATCCAACTTGCCTCCTCCCTTGAGGCTTGCATTCACTAACATCCGTGGGCTTAGAACTAATTTAGCTGATGTTGAAGCATTTCTTCTAACAAATACCCCAGATATCTTAGCACTAAGCGAGACTAACCTACACTCCTCCATCCCCTCTAACTACTTTAACATGCCTGGCTATCTCTCACTCTGCCGTAAGGACTCTGACAGACATATGCACAGACTTGGAGTCTACATTCGTAACACCCTCCCCCTGACTAGAGATACAAAACTAGAAACGGACGATCAAGCCTTTATGTGCTTTAGACTAAACATACATAATATTAGCTACTTTTCTTTTCTCTACCACTCTCCCTCTACCCAGGACTGCACAATAATAAACAAAGTCTCTGACAGCATAGACACAGCACTCTCCCTCGACACTAGCGCACAAGTACATGTATTTGGTGAATTTAATGTTCACCACAAAGACTGGCTTGGATTCTCTACTCACACAGATGCAGCGGGCAGCTCAACACAAAGTTTCGCTATATCTCACTCCCTATCACAAATGGTTACGTTTCCAACCCGTTTCCCTGACCAGTAAGAACAACACGCGTCACTTCTAGATCTGTTTCTGACTACGGTTCCCGAGGATTGTGTAACAAATGCCCATAGCCAACTCAGGAACGCTGACCATGCAGTGATAATGGTAGATATCGCCCTAAATTCTAGACCCAAAACTGAAGAGCCAGTGCTCAAAACAACGAGATATTATAAAAAGGCTGACTGGGAAGTCATCAGAGATCTTATCAGAGATGCCCCATGGGGAAATATTTTTCTCTTCCTGCTGAACAGTGCGCAAATGAGACCACTGAATGGTTCAAAACAGCAATTGAAGCACGTTCCCATGCGGAAATTTTATAGCAAGTCCCACTCTCTCCAATGGTTTACTTCGACTTGCGCAACTGCCATTGCTCAAAGGCAGCATGCATACCTCAGATTTAACCGACATAAGTCCAGTTCAAACAAAGACAAGTATATGGAAGCTGGAAGTAACGTAAAGAAATAGCGACAGCTAAGAGAGAATTTATTGAAACCATTAAAAAACGCATCGAAGCACAAAAATTAGGAAATCGTAACTTCTGGAAAATCTACAACAGTGTAGTAAATAATGGACAATAAACAATTTCCCCACTAACCAACAATCACGAGGTTGTTTGCTCAGCAACCAACAAGGCTAATATGCTTGCCAGTCGGTTTGCCTCGAACTCCAGACTGGACCCTTTCAACCACCCCCTGCCTGACTTTCCTTTGTGGACAGACGCCACGCTAGACGATCTAAAAATCACCCCTGCTCAGGTACACGCTATCATAAAAAACCTTGACACTTCAAAAGCATGTGGACCTGATCTCATCCCAGCTGTTCTATTAAAAAAGTGCTCAGCCGAAGTAGCTCCAGTTCTCTCCAAACTCTACAACAAATGCCTTAATGAATCATGCTTTCCGGGCTGTTAGAAAACTGCTTCTGTGGTACCAGTATTCAAGAATTCTGGCGAAAGAACTGACCCATCAAATTATCGCCCCATCAGCCTCCTCCCACTTTTCACCAAAATATTTGAGACCACAATTAACCATGCTCTAGTCCGGCACTTTACAGATGCTAAACTTCTGACTGACAAACAATATGGATTTAGACAAGCCCGTTCCACAGCAGACATCCTCACTGTAATCTCTGAACGTATATACCATTCACTAGACAAAGCGGGGGGGGGCAGAGCGTTTGCTCTAGATATATCAAAGGCTTTTGACAGAGTATGGCATGAGAGTCTCCTCAGGAAAATTAAATCATGCGGTATCACTAGTAGAATACTTAACATAATTAAATCCTTCTTAGATAAGAGAAAAATCCAGGTTGTCCTCGACGGTCGTACATCTAAAGTGTGATATAAATGCGGGAGTGCCTCAGGGGTCTATCCTTTGTCCTCTATTGTTCCTAATATTTGTTAATGACCTCCCTGACAAAACTGCCTTTGAGATGGGTATATATGCTGATGACACTACAATCTATAAAAGGCATGACAGGAAAACAAATTAACACATATCTAAAGAAATGGCAAAAACACTAGAGCATGACCTCCAATCTGTAGTGGAGTGGGGACATAAATGGATGTCACGTTCAATGCTGCCAAGACTAAACTGGTTTCCTTCAATAATTACAAGAAACCTTCTCTGCCACCAATAGCAATGGCCAGTGACTCCCTGTCTGAGAGTACATCTTTTACACTGCTTGGCCTAACGTTCACAGGAAACATGAGTTGGAACAATTATATTGAAAACATTGCCAGGGCCGCTGCGAAAAAGGTAGGCTCTCTCTACCGTGCTAGAAAACTCCTGACACCTGAAAGTATCCTGTACCTCTATAAGGCCACCATTCGCCCATGTATGGAGTATTGTTGTCAAATTTAGGCTGGTGCATCTGCTGCTAGTCTCTCGCTCCTAGACAAGGTTCAAAAGAGAGTCGCCAATCTGATAGACCCTGAATTGACATCTAAGCTTCAGCCTCTGTCCCACCGACGAAACGTTGCATCTCTCTGCCTGTTCTACAAGTATTTTAATGGTGAATGTTCTGACGAACTGCAGACACTTGTGCCCCCACGACATAGACACCCTCGACAAACCCGACAGGCAGCTAAATCCCACCCCCAAACAGTAGAGATCCCTAGATGTAAAATATCTTTTTACTCCAGTAGTTTCTTCCCCAGAACCGCTAGACTCTGAAATTCCATTCCAGCTCCCTGCTTCCCTAATTGTACTGACATGCAGAAGTTCAAGTGTAACGTGAACCGGCATCTTGCTGCCAAAAATCCCAACATAGTGCCCCAGCAGTTGCTGGACCTTATAGTAGCCCCCTACAGAAAAGTGGCAATGTGCCTTGTTTGGGGTGAAAATGTAAAAAAAAAAAAAAAAAAGATTAAGGATGCTAAAATGTTAATATTTTACAATTAGAGATGCTAAAAGGTTGATATTTTAAGCTGGTTTAAAGCTCATTTGTTGCTGCGGATTTTCTTTTGCCTTTTCGATTTGAAATTATTTTTTAAAATTGATGTGAACACTAGGGTACTTCAATACAAAGTCAAATATGAACGGGTAAAATTATAAATGAATATAAGCCGAACCAAATGAGGTATAGGTTGTTTAAACAGTTAGATTAAAGTTAGCTTAAATGTGCGGTTTGTGAAGTGCGGACTTTCTTTTTGTCGGCACTGAATTTCTATTTCATAATTCTGTCTAGGATATCGGGTACTTACGGGAGAAACCACATCATACTTGCTAATATCCTCAAGTGACAGTGTTTCTGTGGAATGAACTAGGTTCGAACTTGGCACACCTAAGTTATCAAAGAGTAAATGATTTCGTTACGGGGATAAGAAACACACAATTATCCAACTCGAGTGTGTTTTTTTTTTTTCAATTCTTCACGAAAAATGATTTTATCTTCGTGTAAATCTGTAAAGGTTTTGTTATTTAATCATGTTATGATTGATTTTTCATTTAGAAACCCCTGTTTACGTTATCACTTGCTAACTGATGACCCTAACGTTCTTCGGTGTTTCATTTATTTCCAATAAGATTTTACAATAAAGCTTTAAATATTGTTTGCATTGCAAAACGCACACATGAAACATATGGAACTGGTTTTAAATGTGTTAATTCGTTATTAAGAAAAACTACGCATGACGACGGTTCGTAAATCGACCGGGCGCATCTTACAAACATGCGTCTGCATTTCCTTCCTTTTTATTTTGTGCGTGAGTTGCCGTGTCAATGCGTACACCAGAAACTCGCTGAACCTTCTCTGATTTTAAACTCTGCGAATTGGGTCGGCCAATGTCAGGCGGCATTCAGAAATCGATCAATACTTACCATTCAATAACGATTCCTGTTATTGTCATTTCGTTTTTGCATTGTCTTATTTAAATATGCTTGTGATGAACTTTACGATCCGATACTTTCTCGCACCCACTCCCCCTCCTTTATTGATTCTCCCTCCCCCTTTGCCCACTATCCACACTCCCATTTTATCGTTTTCTATACATCCCTCGCTTCTACATTGCTTGTTCTCATCCTATTCCGTCTCGATGAATCTATTTCATTATTTTCTTACTCATAAATGAAACAGAACATTGCGATATTTAGAATTAGAAAAGAATTCGTGGACTTAAATATATATGTTTGTCTGTAACCGAAAATATGTCATATTCAAGTTACAATTTCGCCTGAGTATTTGCCGACTTATTACAAATATCACTAATATATACACTTTGCTTTGTAACATATAAGGACAATTTTCCTTCCCGGCAAGTTACATTAATACATATCAGAATTAGATCTGCAAAAACAAAAGAAGGTTAGACGGAAGAAGGTTGGCGGGTTAATGTCAACAAGTCGAACGTGCTAGACAATGTAGCGGCTAACGATATACGTCACACATTCAAACGATAGAACCAAAAAGATTTTAAAAATTAGTCTCTCTCCATATGAGATACGGACAGGTTGGTCCACGAATGTATTGATTTATGCTAAACGTTACCGATACCTCTGCCCGTCTGCGTCTCTCAATTTCCAAGTTAGACAAATAAGTTAAAAAGGAATTCAATTTCGAAAGATAGTCTCTAACTCTATTTATCCCCATAAGTACATTCTCTTTAATTGTTCTTGGCGTCTCAAAAGCCTTTAAAATTATATAGCATAAATATATACTTTACAAGATCTCCAGCTATGGTATAGCTGTAAATGTCTTCTCAATTGTTAAATTATTTCTCTCTGATAAATTTATGAGATTAGTAGCGTATGGACAGAAAACAAAAGTCACAGTATTAAGGCTGGCGTCCCTTAGGGTTCATCTTGGAGTACAGGCGTGAACGGAGATCCCACAATTTTATTATACCATCCCTATTTAATATTAAGCATACTTATCAAATTATTCTTATGCATATCTATATAAAAAACCCTTGTAAACGTTATTTTTTTCATTTTTATTTCCATACTTTGTGGGCCAGGCGCGAACGCAGACCCCAAAATTTTTATGAACTCCAGTTCTGCCAGATCAAACATACCCATTCCTGATCCTCGATACATCTATCATTATATATAATCAATTTTTTAAAAATAGTCAACCATATAGGAGCTTATTCGTGACCACACACACACACACACACACACACACACACATATATATATATATATATATATATATATATATATATATATATATGTATGTATGTATTTCCCCCATCCACTCTGCTTCACTTTTTTTTAAACTTTTATCACGTAAACTCTATGGCTTCATTAAATACTTTGCAAGCAAAATCCGATTCCGCATTTTGCTAACTCCTATACTCTTATGAGAAGGAAAGTATTTGTTTGGCAACACCGCGGACTAAAGACCATACACTTAATTCGGGTCTCCTTTTTGAAAATTAAATATGTTATTAACTCTTCTTAAAGTGTTTTTACAAATTTTATTAATTCTTTATACACACACACACACACTCACACACACACATATATATATATATATAGAGAGAGAGAGAGAGAGAGAAAGAGAGAGAGAGAGAGAGAGAGAGGGGAGGGAGATTTACAACATAAGTATGTTAAAAATGTGAAGCCAAATATTAAATAGATCTGTAATGTTTTCATGGAAAAATAACGTTTTTGTGTTAAAATCCCCGAAAGTTTTTCAGTGTCAACTTATAATCTGTGACAATAATATTGATATTTAACGTAAATTCTTAGAAGAAAATCAATGGAGTTATTGTAAAAGACAATTAGACGTACAATAAAATTGGTAACGAAGGACTAGGAATTATATTTTTAAATGATGAAAACCTTCAAAAAGTACATATGCATTTATTTATCTAGAACTTTGTTTCTTACTTACTCTGACGGATTACTGTAGACGTAAACTACATTTTCATTTTATGGTATTGGCACACAGGGTGCACTGAATAGACCCTGGAATCATCGATCCGTAGAGAAAGCTGAATAGCGATTAAATTACAGCACAAGTAGTAACTAAATCATTTCTGATCGATATGATCGTATTGATAGTTTCCTTATGAAAGGCAAAGACTGCATTTTTTTTCTCTCCATGATAATAACATATAGATAAGCAGATTTCTATGGTCTTTTGGAACGAACCCAGACATAAAATAAACAACCAAATCATTTGTTTCGCCATATATATATATATATATATATATATATGTGTGTGTGTGTGTGTGTGTGTGTGTGTTAGTGTGTGTGTGTGTGTACATGTAGACATGTGTGTGTATGTATATATATATATACTTAGCTCTCCACATATAGTACTGTTTCGTTGTATCACAACTCATCAATGCGACCAGACTAGCACGTCCCCCAAGTCGAGAATTGAACCTAGAACCATCGCGTTGACAGCCAGCAGTTCTACGCATCTACGGGAGTGGACCCCCGTAAATAACCTCCACCAATTTCTATTTTAAACAAACATTCGTCCATCACTTTTATAGTGCTCAAAACGCCTTGTTTACAAACAAACAAACGGTGAGCTTCGCATTTTTGCAGCCAATTAAGTAGCAGGTGAGATTACTTACGACAGTGCTCTACCCAAAGAGGGGGGGGGCTTAAATATATTTGTAGTCATCCACATATATACTGTTTCGTTATATCACAACTCATCAGTGCGACTATTATGTCTATTATAAACAGACATTCGTAATAACGTAGGTACCTTTGGTTTCAAACCTGACAAACAGGAATAGCACAAGACCGTTCTTTACACATTTTCATCAGTCCCAATAGTAACCTGTTTCTTCGGAAAATCCCAAGTGGGCCAACACGAACGAAACATATTGAGCGTCTACAAAAGACAATTAAGTGGTGTTGCATTTTATCGGATTTGGAACCAGTAGTCTCAATCGTGTTATGATTTTGTGTCATTCATTTAATAAATATTAGGCATGTATTTTATTATTTTTCTTAATAAGCAAACAATGCGCTAGAGCATCTCTCCTGTGTATAATGGTGGGTGAGTGTCAATATAAATAAACATGCAATTAGCTTGTTTACGAGCACCAATCCCATGGGCCGGAGATTAAAACTGCCGACTATCAATTAGATGGATGTAGGTACAATCTCTTGCTAGGTATCGATGCTAGTCTAGCCGCACTGATGAGCTGTGATACAGTGAAACAATACTGTATATGGATGATTACATATATATCTCCATATATAATATTTTGATTGCAGAAGTTCCCCTTTGAACCAAAATATCATAGGTGTGCAACAACAGATGCCCCATACAAATTTATTATGCCTAGGTTATTATCCACAATCTTATGCAACTTTAGAACAACATTTTAGACACATGTAGTTATTATGATAAAATCCTACATTTCCTCCTAGGAGCAACACCATCACAATCGCCGCATTTTCAGAGGAAGTAGTTCCTAGTTCCGCCTTAATATTATGTCCGCCTACCGCCCCCAGTCATGAATGGAAGGAAGTATACACCTTTTACAGGTGCACTTTCGCAACTGGATTATAAATACATACAGATAACATAGTTTTCCATTTCCTAATCCAAAAATCATGAATTCTCACTTCTCAAATTCTGCTCATTCTCATTGGATGAGAGCTGACAATTCGATTATTCCGGAATCCACCTCTTAATACATAAATGAACGCTTTAGAACTTTTCAAATATAGCGATACTCTCTACAAAACAAACCAAATACAAACATAATAACTGTTCATAAACAGAAAATTAATGCTAATAAACTTACACTTACCTATGCACGCATTAACAACACGTCACTATCCCCCTCCCCCCAAAAAAGAAACTCTGAAGAAAATATGTACGGATACCATTATTTACTTTTCGATTTCGGAGCAGTTTAGCGAATACGATGCTATTTTTTTCTTTTAGTTTGTTTTTTAAAAAATCTTTTTTAATATTTTATTTTTACATTTACTTTTAATGTTGGCGGCTTAAATTACTTAGATATTTTCGTACGATTATCTAGATTTCAATCATGTTACTTATCTTGCCAACCTAGGTTTTCGACCATGAAATAGAGATAGAGCGAGCGAGACAAAGAGAGAAAAAGAGAGAGAGAATTAGGAAGAATATATACAGAGAGAGAGAGAGAGAGAGAGAAAGAGAGAGATGGAGACAGACAGACAGACAGACAAAGCGGAAATAAATACTGGATAACTGTGCATAAAACCAGACCCTCACTTTAAAACACGCCAGCAAGTCTGTCAATTCAGTTATGGAAGCATAAAATGGATACAATTCTTCCGCTAATCTTCCAAACTGCTTACATTAAAATAATAAATAAAAATATATTACTTACAAAATATTGAGATATTTTTTGTTAACATATTTTTTTCAAAAATTCATTTAAATACACTTTATTTAAACCTGCGATATCTATTACGGTCGTCGCTCGTTTAAAATATATGTTTCGGCAATATTAACTACTGGATTCGTACTTATAATGTTGCATGAATTTAATGTTTTCATCATTGTAAACCTATTTATAGAGTTAACTATATTTTATTTTTTCCACGTCCTTTCACTTATTATAGTAAAAAATTCGGAAACTTATTTATCAATTGATTTTTTTAAAAAATTTTAATCTCATATCTTTTAAATAAGTATTTTTATTTAAGTTAATATGTTATATATTTTGTCAAACAGTTTAGATATTTTTAAAATATATTTATTTACAGAAACATGAAGAGAAAACACATTTTTTTTACAGTTTTAGCAGTTTCAAAAATATGAATGTGCAACAGAAAATAGCTTAACAGTTTAAAATGTGAATATTCACATATGTAAGAAAAACATTAAATTCAAACAACATAATAAGTACGAATCCTAATAGATTGCGCACGTTTAAATAAAGTATATTTAAATAAAGTACATTTTAAAAAACGTAACTACATTTGAAAAAACAAAAATAACGTTTGTAAACTATAATAACATGACATATCTTAATACTTTGCCTTAATATATTTGTAAGCAGTTTTAAAGAATAGCAGAAGTATTGTATTCATTTTGTGGTTCCATACCTCAATTGACAGACCTGCCGGCGTGTTTGAAAGTAAGGTTCGGGTTTTATTTTTGTACATTAGGTTCACCTCCACAATTTTCTTTAGAATGACGACTTATATAGGTTTTCGACTATGCCGATTAAGAAAATATCACTCAAATTTCACGGAGACAAGTACTTATATAGATATAAAGACCTGTAGTATGCATTGTAATTAACTGGCTGCCTGGTTGGTAAGCATGCACGATAAACAATCTACTTCTCTCCTACTGACACTGCGAGCCCCCCATTTTTGTTTTAGCATTTACGGGTGGGTATGCTGACAACGATTATCACTGTTAAATTTTGGGGGAATATTTTTTACCCCCCCCCCCAATAACCGTTCTTTATATGGAGATGTTGGGAGTGTCTATTCCGAAAGCCGTTCTTAACATGAGGGTTCTATTTTAAACATCGTTCTTTACATAAAAACACTCAAAGAGGTGAAGTGAAAAATGTTGTAATTGCTGTGTTTAAAAAAGATAACGCAAAAAACTGGAATTTAATACTATTGGTGAAAGAGGTAAAAAGAAGAGGAAGACTTGAACAACAAACGGAAATAGCTAGAACTGCTACCACTGATCGATCACTCTAAACAGTTCACATACAGTAAGAATCCTTTACTTTATTGTCCGGCCGTAACCATGATATTGTATTTTCTGCAGATTTCATATTTATTATTATAAAGCCAATTATCTATTTATTATTATATTGTGCCCAATATATAGTTGTGATTTAAAATATCTTAATAATAGTACTTGGGTGTGATCAACTAGAATCGAAAATCAAACATTTTACTTTACAGTGTTATTCGTTACCATCCGAGTTAACTCTATCTCTTATATATAACGTTTTTTTCTATTGAAAAAATATCGACTCAGAAATTATGTCGCAATGAGAACTCGAAGTTATATCGGATACAACTTAACAATTTTCGAAAATAAAATTAAGCTTTATGCAAGTAAAAACAGTAACAGCTAAGAATTCAACGCCATATTGAATATTTTACAAAGTGTATCGACATTGGACTGTTTCCAGCGTCTTTGGTTCTTGAAAAGACTCAGACGATGGCTTAAAACAAATCAACGTTGGTCAAGAATCCACATAAGGTTTTGCAGATCTCCTGGATGTTTTCTATTACATAATTGTGGTTGATAATTTCTCAAAAGAGCCGGCAATATTCAAATGTAAAAACTCACTTAGGAAATTAATAATTAGTTTTATCATTTTTTTTCACCCACTTCTATAGTATCAGACTACGGAATGCAATTCCCTTCTAGTGAATTCAAATTACTCTGTAACACATTTGTAGTAAAACACTTGACCGCGCCGTACTGTGCGAAAAGCATCGCTTACACAGAATGGTTCATGAACACGTTCAAAAGAGCACTTAAACAAGCAAATGAGTACAAAAAATACAGCTATGCAAGAATGTTGCATGTACAAGGTGAGTCACGGAAAAAATGATCTTTTAAGGAAAACAAAACTCTGCGAATGTTTCACCAAAAATATTTGATAATGTTTAAAGACGTTCTTCCTCACTCTCAACCCCTTACTCAAGGAGAGCAAGGAACGGCCTAAAAATCCGTTTCCCGTGACTCACCCTGTATATAGGATGATCCCGCCAGGAGACGCAATTGTTGCAAGAAAATTTTAAGCAGTGTTAAATATACGCAACACATACGACACCACGATGTGAAAAATATGTCACAAAATGCCATTTTAAAGTTAGAGAAAATGTTTTCTTTTACATAGTAAAAAAAATACATGCTAACGGAAAACAGGTATAGCAAATAAACGTATTGAAAACATGCTAATGTGCCCCAAGTTTATTCACAAAGTAATCCCATGCCAGAAATTATATTCAGATGCTGTGTAGAATAGTACTCCAGGAGAGGGGATGACCGATTTGAGATACCAATCTGGTAAAAAGTTTCTGAATAGTGAAGATCAAAAGAAAACGTGAAATTGGTTTAAAAAAATTCTATGGAGAAAAATTATTGACTTCATACGGAGAGAAGCTAAAAAGGAAGAAGAAAATAAATATCCAGTGTTTCTCTATTCGTATAAGTAATGTAAACTCTTCCTTATGCGAGAATTATTTGACCATACGCGCGCGCATGTGTATTTGTGTGTGTGTGTGGTGTGTGTGTATGTGTGTATGTGTGTGTGTGTGTGTGTGTAACTAAGAAACCGAATATGAAAAATAGAATAACTTATATAATGAAAAAGGAAATGAATTCGAAATGTAACGGGTTTATCTTGCCTGGAGGACTACCTGCTTTTTTGAAGAATACTGAAGATAACGGGAGATATAAGGCCTCATATTTTCAACATTACAGATATCTTGGTGGTAGGCCGATACAATTGTATACTGCAAATTAAAACTTACTTTTTTCTTTAATCGTTCCATTTAATTTGATATATATATATATATATATATATATATATCATATATATATCATATATATATATATATATATATATATATATATATATATTCAAATTCTATTACTCATGGGGATAATTACAATGGAATGGTATATCCACCCAATTTCGGATATACTTTGTCAACACCGAGAAAGCATTTGGACCAAAGCAAATAACACACAATCAACGCAACAACGAATAAGACTGTCCGGTATACTTTTCGAAATATCAAGAAGGAGCAGTACGCTTTCGCTATATGGGAATATCACTTTCTCCCATGGGCCTATTTTCTGCCCACCCGGATTTGTAACCCGAATGACATTGGACTACTTCCGATAATGGACTATCCAGCTTGTATCAACTTCTCTTTTCGTATAATTTTCTCCCTATAATTATCCACAATCACTCAAAAACTATCTTTAATAATTGTACTGAAAAGCAAAATAGCATCCATTTGCAGCTGAACATTTTGCTAACTGAATTTCATTTCCTCTGATGATATGAGCCATTGTTGAAAATCCATGGATTAAGGAAATTAAAATAACCCCTTCTATATATTCCTTTTGTCAAGCAATAAATTCTTAAATCGAATATATGTCTCTATATGCTGTTTTTTTTCTTCAAAATTTAACATTAAACCACGAAACTTATATATTGCTCTATTCTTTAATATTGAGCTTTTCTTTTTTGGCTAGGATCTCCTTGAAAGTATTACTTCAAGTAATATCTATCAGGATTTTCATCTGAATTTCTATCAGTGTCTTATCTCGCTTATATATATATATATATATATATATATATATATATATATGTGTGTGTGTGTGTGTGTGTGTACATACATATATATATATATATATCTATGTATATGCATATGTATATGATATATATGTATCGTTATATATATATATTAATTATAATTGTACTTATATATATTTATGTACATTTATATATATGTGTGTGTATGTGTGTGCGCGCGCGTGTGTTGCTTTGCATTGCCGGGAGTATCCATCTATGCCAGGTAAAATGTAATAACTTACATATCTGCTATAATCATAACGTAATCTATTTCCATATATAAACACATATATAAACATATGTAAAAGGTAAATATTAATAATATATCAAATTTCGTTTGAATGAAAAGTTTACGTGAAGCTATATCAATATGACTATAAACATCTGCATTTATATACGCATATATTTTTAATTAAACTCGTATAATGACAGATGTGGAAAATTAGTAACTTGTGCATGAAATGAAAAAAATATTTCAAATAAATTTAATTAATTTTCTCGTTGACTGAATAAAAATCTATATAATATAATATTTTTAGACATTTTATGAGTCATGGTCGTGTATGTGAATGATCTCAATAATGCTGTTTTAATAAGAAATGATAATACATGTTTTTTTTAAAGAATTTACAACACGCGGAAAATGATTCCGCGTGTTAATGTATATTGGTTGAATTTGAAACTGTGTAATGGAAACAGCTTATATATTCTTGGTGATAATAAATTGTTGGCAACTTATATTGTAACGATTATTTGAATTGCTTTAATCCTAAATATTATTCTCACATGCGATCTTCGTCCTAAAACTCACTCCGAAGAAGCACGTTTGATGGGAGTACGATGTTCATAATCGATACCCAGTCGCTTGTATATCCCTCTCGGGGGAGATGACTAAGTTAGATTTTTACAGTATCTGGTACCTCCTAATCGTCACCCACATTGTATTGACCAGACTCAATGTTGCTTAACTTTCGTGTTCACACAAGAACTGATGTGCCAACATGATTATACCGTATATCTTTGGAGTTTCCTCCACTTAACTTAATTATTACACTTAATTATTACTCTTAATTATTTACTTAATTATTACACTTAATTATTACTCTTAATTATTTACTTAATTATTACACATAATTATTACACTTAATTATTTACTTAATTATTACACTTAATTATTACTCTTAATTATAACACTTAATTATTAAACTTAATTATTTACTTAATTATTACACTTAAATATTACTCTTCATTATTTACTTAATTATTACACTTAATTATTACACTAAATTATTTACTTAATTATTACACTTAATTATTACACATTATTATCTACTTAATTATTACACTTAATTATTTACTAAATTATTACACTTAATTATTTACTTAATTATTACACTTTATTATTACACTTAATTATTCACTTAATTATTACACTTAATTATTACACTTAATTATTTACTTAATTATTACACTTAATTATTAACTAAATTATTACACTTAAGTATTTACTTAATTATTTACTTAATTATTACACTTAATTATTTACTTAATTATTACACTTTATTATTTAACTAAATTATTCACTTAATTATTACACTTAATTATTACACTTAATTATTTACTTAATTATTACACTTACTTATTACTTTTAATTATATACTTAATTATTACACTTAATTATTACACTTCATTATTACACTTAATTATTTACCTATTATTACACTTAATTATTACTCTTAATTATTACACTTAATTATTACACTTAATTATTTACTTAATAATTACACTTAATTATTACTCTCCATTATTTACTTAATTATTACACTTAATTATTACACTTAATTATTTACTAAATTATTACACTTTATTATTACACTTAATTATTCACTTAATTATTACACTTAATTATTACACTTAATTATTTACTTAATTATTTACTTTATTATTACACTTAATTATTTACTACATAATTACACTTAATTATTACACTTAATTATTTACTTAATTATTTACTTAATTATTTACTAAATTATTACACTTAATTATTTACTTACTTATTTACTAAATTAATACACTTAATTATTTACTAAATTATTACACTTAATTATTTACTTAATTATTTACTAAATTATTACACTTTGTTATTTACTTAATTATTTACTTAATTATTTAGCTTATTATTTACTTAAATATTACACTTACTTATTTACTTAATTATTTACTAAATTATTACACTTAATTATTTACTTAATTATTTACTTAATTATATACTTAATTATTTATTTAATTATTACACTTAATTATTTACTTAATTATTACACTTACTTATTTACTTAATTATTTACTAAATTATTACACTTAATTATTTACTTAATTATTTACTTAATTATTACACTTTATTATTTAACTAAATTATTCACTTAATTATTACACTTAATTATTACAATTAATAATTTACTTAATTATTACACTTAATTATTACTTTTAATTATATACTTAATTATAACACTTAATTATTACACTTCATTATTACACTTAATTATTTACCTATTATTACACTAAATTATTACTCTTAATTATTACACTTTATTATTACACTTAATTATTTACTTAATAATTACACTTAATTATTGCTCTCCATTATTTACTTAATTATTACACTTAATTATTACACTTAATTATTTACTAAATTATTACACTTTATTATTACACTTAATTATTCACTTAATTATTACACTTAATTATTACACTTAATTATTTACTAAATTATTACACTTAATTATTTACTTAATTATTTACTTAATTATTACACTTAATTATTTACTAAATTATTACACTTCATTATTTACTTAATTATATACTTAATTATTACACTTAATTATTTACTTAATTATTACACTTAACAATTTACTAAATTATTACAATTTATTATTACACTTAATTATTTACTTAATTATTTACTTAATTATTACACTTAATTATTTACTTAATTATTTACTTAATTATTACACTTAATTATTTACTAAATTATTACACTTACTTATTTACTAAATTATTACACTTTATTATTACACTTAATTATTTACTTAATTATTACACTTAATTATTTACTAAATTATTACACTTAATTATTTACTTAATTATTTACTTTATTATTACACTTAATTATTTACTAAATAATTACACTTAATTATTACACTTAATTATTTACTTAATTATTTACTTAATTATTTACTAAATTATTACACTTAATTATTTACTAAATTATTACACTTAATTATTTACTTAATTATTTACTAAATTATTAACCTTTGTTATTTACTTAATTATTTACTTAATTATTTAGCTTATTATTTACTTAAATATTACACTTACTTACTTACTTAATTATTTACTAAATTATTACACTTAATTATTTACTTAATTATTTACTTAATTATATACTTAATTATTTATTTAATTATTACACTTAATTATTTACTTAATTATAACACTTACTTATTTACTTAATTATTTACTAAATTATTACACTTAATTATTTACTTAATTATTTACTTAATTATTTACTTAATTATTACACTTCATTATTTACTTAATTATTTACTTAATTATTTACTTAATTATTACACTTAATTATTTACTTAATTATTACACTTAATTATTTACTTAATTATTTACTTAATTATTAACTTAATTATTAACTTAATTATTTACTTAATTATTACACTTAATTATTTACTTAATTATTTACTAAATTATTACACTTAATTATTTACTTAATTATTTACTTTATTATTTACTTAATTATTACACTTAATTATTTACTTAATTATTATACTTAATTATTTACTTACTTATTTACTGTATTATTACACTTAATTATTTACTTAATTATTTACTTAATTATTTACTTAATTATTACACTTAATTATTTACTTAATTATTTACTTAATTATTAAACTTAATTATTTACTTAATTATTACACTTAATTATTTACTTAATTATTTACTTAATTATTACACTTAGTTATTTACTTTATTATTACACTTAATTATTTACTTAATTTTTTACTTAATTATTACACTTAATTATTTACTTAATTATTACACTTAATTATTTACTAAATTATTACACTTAATTATTTACTTAATCTTTACTTAATTATTTACTTAATTATTTACTTAATTATTACACTTAATTATTTACTTAATAATTACACTTAATTATTTACTTAATTATTTACTAAATTATTAAACTTTATTATTTACTTAATTATTTACTTAATTATTTACTTAATTATTACACTTAATTATTTACTTAATTATTTATTTAATTATTACACTTAATTATTTACTAAATTATTACACTTGATTATTTACTTAATTATTTACTAAATTATTACACTTAATTATTTACTTAATTATTTACTTAATTATTTACTTAATTATTTACTTAATTATTACACTTAATTATTTACTTAATTATTACACTTAATTATTTACTTTATTATTTACTAAATTATTACACTTAATTATTTACTTAATTATTTACTTAATTATTTACTTTATTATTTACTTAATTATTACACTTAATTATTTACTTTATTATTTACTTAATTATTACACTTAATTATTTTCTTAATTATAACACTTAAGTATTTACTTTATTATTTACTAAATTATTACACTTACTTATTTACTTAATTATTTACTTAATTATTTACTTAATTATTAACTTAATTATTACACTTAATTATTTACTTAATTATTTACTTAATTATTACACTTAATTATTTACTTAATTATTACACTTAATTATTTACTTAATTAGTTACTAAATTATTACACTTAATTATTTACTAAATTATTACACTTAATTATTTACTTAATTATTACACTTTATTATTACACTTAATTATTTACTTAATTATTTACAAAATTATTACACGTAATTATTTACTTAAATATTTACTTAATTATTACACTTAATTATTTACTAAATTATTACACTTAATTATTACACTTAATTATTTACTTAATTATTACACTTAATTATTTACTTAATTATTACACTTAATTATTTACTTAATTATTTACTTAATTATTACACTTAATTATTTACTAAATTATTACACTTAATTATTTACTTAATTATTACACTTAATTATTACACTTAATTATTTACTTAATTAGTTACGTTATTATTTACTTAATTATTACACTTAATTATTTACTTAATTATTTACTTAATTATTTACTTAATTATTTACTAAATTATTACACTTAATTATTACACTTAATTATTTACTTAATTATTACACTTAATTATTTACTAAATTATTACACTTAATTATTTACTTAATTATTTACTTAATTATTACACTTAATTATTTACTAAATTATTACACTTAATTATTTACTTAATTATTTACTAAATTATTACACTTAATAATTTACTAAATTATTTACTTAATTATTTACGTTATTATTTACTTAATTATTTACTTAATTATTTACTTAATTATTACACTTAATTATTTACTACATTATTACACTTAATTATTACACTTAATTATTTACTAAATTATTAAACTTAATTATTTACTTAATTATTTACTTAATTATTACACTTAATTATTTACTAAATTATTACACTTAATTATTTACTTAATTATTTACTTAATTATTACACTTAATTATTTACTTAATTATTACACTTATTCATTTACTTTATTATTACACTTAATTATTTAATTAATTATTACACTTAATTATTTACTAAATTATTGCACTTAATTATTTACTTTATTATTTACTTAATTATTACACTTAATTATTTACTAAATTATTACACTTAATTATTTACTTAATTATTCACTTAATTATTTACTTAATTATTACACTTAATTTTTACTAAATTATTACACTTAATTATTTACTTAATTATTTACTTAATTATTACACTTAATTATTTACTTAATTATTACACTTAATTATTTACTTTATTATTACACTTAATTATTTACTTAATGATTACACTTAATTGTTTACTTAATTATTTACTTAATTATTTACTTAATTATTTACTTAATTATTTACTAAATTATTACACTTAATTATTTACTTAATTATTTACTTAATTATTACACTTAATTATTTACTAAATTATTACACTTAATTTATTACTTAATTATTTACTTAATTATTACACTTAGTTATTTACTTAATTATTACACTTAATTATTTACTTAATTTTTTACTTAATTATTACACTTAATTATTCACTTAATTATTACACTTAATTATTTACTAAATTATTACACTTAATTATTTACTTAATTATTTACTTAATTATTACACTTAATTATTTACTTAATTATCACACTTAATTATTTACTTAATTTTTTACTTAATTATTTACTTAATTTTTTACTTAATTATTTACTTAATTTTTTACTTAATTATTTACTTAATTTTTTACTTAATTATTACACTAAATTATTTACGCTATTCTTTTACCCTTCTTCTCTTATGCTCTTGCTGAAGCCACTCTAGTTTTCGTTTCTTCATTTTTTTAAACTTATTTATTAATTTACGTCGTGTTATTTTTCTCTTGTCCACTTATGATCCTACATCTGCTACTACTACCACTTCAGCCTTTTGCTTTTATTTACGTCATTTCTGTAGGTAGGTGACCGTACACTATTATTCTCTTTTCCACTTTGTTTCCCAACCCCCCACAACACATCATCTACTCATTTCTTACTATATATCGCCTAATTTTTCATTCTGATCATTATATAATATATTCATTTTGCTAACAAGCAAGCAAGTCAGCAAGATTTTAAGACTTTCAATATTAACTTCATGGGTGTACAGTTTTACTCGAATAAATGACTCGTAATCCCCCATTCGTTGGCTTCATCGTCCGCGACATGACCTTTTTTGAGCCGACAAACAGTGACATCTTTAACAGATCATAGTAAAACAGTAAAAAGTTACCCATTAATAATAATAAGTCTGCATCGTAAATACATTTTTAATTTTTTTTATATATAATATGTCCAGGCTGTAAGTATAATATTAATATCAGACACATATCACAGCTAGTATTAATTAAGGCAAGTTTTTATTAACTAGCATAGGTAATATATTTTCTGTAACCTTTTATTTCTGTTATATTAAATTATTAAACATGTTGTTTTTTTGTCTTTGCAAAAACACTAATAAAATTACCCCAAAACTTCGATTACTTTCGATCAATATCAACCGTTTTCTAACAATATCATTTTTCATTGTCATTTCATAGAGGGTATCCTAAGCTTTGGAAACCTTATTGACGCAAACCCTGGAAATAAAGAAATGCAACATAGTCTTTTATATATATATATATATATATATATATATATATATATATATATATATATATATATATGTATGTATATATGTATATGTATATATATATATATATATATATATATATATATACTGGAAGGGCTACCCAGTGTTGCCCGGGCTATAGCAAAAAGAATTATTAATTTGCGTTTGAATAGACCTGCACATTAATTTTTTAACACGGGCAATTCCTAACAAAACATTAATGTTACTCTTCCCAAGCAACGCAGCTTTTGAACATACTTGCTCTATCAAAGATACGACCTCCAATAACGCCGCGTATATTTTCTTGTATAAAATTGTATAACAAAACACAATGACTATTGTTGTAAATACCCTTCTTTAAAAAAACCCCAGATGTTTTCAGTGATTATGATATTTAAAACCCTGGGAAATTCCAGGTTGATTATCTTAAATAAAATTGTATAACAAAAAATAATATTACCTTTTCCGGGCAACGCGGCCTTTTAACATTGCTCTATTACAGATAAGACCTTAAATAACTCTGCATAAATTGTTCCACGTGTATAAAATCGTGTAAAAGGCACAATGCCACTTTATTGTAATTACTCTTCTTTAAAAAAAGAAAAAGTTTTAAGTGGTTACGATTAAAAAAAATACTCGTGTTTTGCGTAATTTAATTGCAAATAAAAAGGTGTCTCTGTTTTCAAACGAAAGCCGGAATTATTAGCTTAAAGGGAGATAACTCCAAATTTAATATGACACTTCCGTTTTTAATCGCAACTATTTTCAGATATTAAATTTAAAAAATAATTAAATCAAATATAAACTGAGTTAAAATAAACCAAATAAATACATTTTAAATAATATTTCTAAGTAGAACTTTTAAAACGATTCTGTTACAACAAATAATTAAGAATAATTTCTTTAATGTAATATGCAAATGAGGTTACTCAATCAGTGCAGATTCCGTTTGAAAAATACTATATATAGAAATCATGCATAAAAATGAATGTACATAATGAATAAAACATGTTAAAAACACTTTGAAATGAGTTAAAAACATATTTAATTTGAAAAGGAAACACTAAATAAGTGGAAAGTCCTTAATCCGCGGAGTTTTGAAGACATAATTTCCTTCTCATCAGAGCAAAATGCGGGATCGGATTTCGCTTACAAAATTATTTGATGAAACTAAAAGTAAATCAAAGATCTTACTTGATAACAAAAAGTGAAGCAGAGGGAATAAGGTGAAGAAAAAAAGTGATTTCACGTGAATGGATAGTTTGGTGAAAGGTAAAGGTATCCAACGACGGTAAAATCCAAAAATGCAAATCGAAGAAAGTTAGTTAAATTTTCTATCGGACAAGTAAAATCCAAGGGAATCGCGTTATATAGGATGGTCCAACATAATACAAAAGGCCGAAATCCGTGGAATAATTCACAAAAAGGTACAAGAAAAAGGAGAAAGAATTCCAATAATATTAATAAAAGAAAAATAAGATATACGTTGGACTCGGCTTCCGAGGCAAGGCGTAATTAAGAAAATTATATATATATATATATATATATATATATATATATATATATATATATATATATATATATATATATATATATATATATATATATATATATACAATTCTAAATTATATTTGAAGTAGTAATTACAAAATCAAAGTGAAGAAAGTTTACATTTAAGGAAAAATATGAATTAACAAACGCAAAAGTATTGGATACAGTTTAAAAAAAATCTTTTTCTGAAATAAATTTAAATGACTTTTGCTTAGCGTGTTGCAATCAGAGAGCTTTATATTAAAATAATTTTATTAAGTTCTTCCAGTTTGGGCTCACTCCTTCAAAGTCAACCAGTTCATTTATAAAAATGCCTAAAACTAAAGAGTTGTCAATAGGCATTCGTAAAAAAGTCATTGATAAGCACAAAGAAGGAAAAGGGTATCGAATAATATCAATGGAACTTAATCTACCACTTAGTACAGTTGGAAACGTTATGAGAAAGTTTAAAAACCCTGGTGAAGCTGTTGAAAATCTTCCAAGATGTGGTCGGCCAAAGATATTAAACGAACAAAATTAAGGTGGGTAAGCAGAAAGGTACAAAAAACTCTTTTCTTACTCGTGGTGAAATTCAAACTGACCTCAGAGAAGCTGGGATTAATGTGAGCAAGAATACAATCAGTAGAGTTATAAATCGTGCAGGTTTTGTATCAAGGTTCCAAAGAAAAGTTCCATTATTGAAGGTTAAACATGTGAGATCACGGTCGAATTACGTTAAACATATGGGAAACAAACCCGAGAATTTTGGAACAAGGCAATCTGGTTAGACGAAACGAAAATCGAAATCTTTAGAAGAAACACAGCAACATATGTATGGCGTAAAAATCGCACCGCCTACAACAAAAAGAATACCATTCCTACGGTAAAGTTTGGCGGTGATTCGATTATAGTATGGGGGTGTTTTTCATCAAAGGTACTGGTGAACTAGAAATCATCAACGGTAGAATGAATGGACGTATGTACAGGGAGATTTTGGAGAAAACCCTCCAGAAATCTGCTGATTTGTTGGGACATAATAGCAATTTCGTGTTTCAGCAGGACAATGATCCCAAGCATACTGCCAAACTAACCAAAGAATGGCTTAGAAATAACGGAATTGACGTTCTTATTTATCTCAGTCAGTCTCCAATACTCAACCCAATTGAACATTTTTGGAAAATATTGAAGATTAATGTTAACAAGAGGAATCCAAAAAATATTCAACAACTAGAACAGTTTGGCAAAGAAGAATGGCGCAAAATACCTGCACATCTTTGCAAAAAACATGTGTGCAACTATAGAAAGCGATTGGAAGCTGTTGAACGCAATAAAGGCTATGCAACCAAATATTAACTCAATGTATCCAATACTTTTGCGTTAGTTGATTTATATTTTTCCTTAAATATAAACTTTCTAAACTTTAATTTTGTAATTACTACCCCAAATATTAGTTAGAATAGTAATAGGAATATACTGATCAAATTTTAGGTAAAATCTTGAACCCTAATTAAAGTTTTGAAGAAAAATGTAATGTGTCCAATACTTTTGCATGGCACTGTATATATATATATATATATATATATATATATATATATATATATATATATATATATATATATATATATGTATATATATATATATATATATATATATATATATATATATATATATATATATATATATATACTATTATGTAAAATAAGCTTTGTCTGCGTGAGTTCGTTCTCCAGGGACCCCAACACAACTAAGTTGATTTTTAAGAAACTTCACACAAATGTAATACATGTATCAGGCAGTGTTCTTAGATAGGTTTTGTAGCCGAATTTCTTCGATAAGTACCGATAATCAATAATCGAAAAAATCCAATGAACTAAAGAACAAGCGATTGTGGGCACAGTTTACATCTTATACTGCCTAACATCACTAATGAATTTGAGAAGTCTTATTACGACACAAGCCGAAAAGCTCGGCATATAAAATCAGCACTATGATACTTGATTTTTATTCATTTTAAACTATAATTCCAGCAATTATCCCTACACAAGTAGTAAGCCCATGCATACGAAATCAACAGTAGATTCTTTGATATGACAGGGAAGCATGTATATATACATATATATATATATATATATATATATATATAATTCTTTTTTTTACAATAATAGTTAAATACCTACACACACTAGTGTTTCATCCTTTCGGGAATCTTTAGTGCAAGGTGTCACGATTAACACCAGTTGACAGATTGGAACCAGGCAAGACGAGCCATCTCTGGTTCGATTAGCAAAGACCGTATCCAATTGGCTCCAATTAACCGCGAGAAATAACGTTGAATTTAAGCATTTCATTTTAAAATATGCTTTACGTCAGTAACAGTGATCTAATCGTTATAAGATGATCTATGCATAAGAGCTAAATGTACCAACTTAATTTAACTGAAAGTGCTCAAAGATAAGAAACGAGGGGCTGATATAATTATTTTTACTATATAATTAAACACACACACACACATATATATATATATATATATATATATATATAGGCATCCACATACAGTACTCTTTCGCTGTATCACAGTATATATATATATATATATATATATATATATATATATATATATATATATATATATCGTCGCAACTCACACGAATCATGAAAGCCAACAAACTGGAAGTCCATGACCCTAGTTTCGCCCCATTTACGCTTATTAGTTGAACACATCTGAGTTCGAACATTTCCAGCTGATAAACTTCAATGAGGGCGGAACTCAGGTCTTGGCTTTCGTGGCTCGTGTGAGCTGCGACGTTATTTGATTATGAGAAATATTTATAGCACATTTCACAATCTAAGGCATTCTAATACATACATACATACATACATATATAGTTATATAAATTTACCATAAATAGACGTTTGGGGTTTTTATCGATACCACACGCGCGTGCACGAACACACACACACACACACACACACACACACACACACACACACACACATATATATATATATATATATACGAGCAAATAGTTAATAAAACATGTTAAAAACACTTTGAAATGAGTTAAAAGCATATTTAATCTGAAAAGGAAACACCAGATAAGTGGATAGTCCTTAATCCGCGGAGTTTCGGAGAAATACTTTCCTTTTCATCAGAGGGTAGGAATTAGCAAAATGCGGGATCGGATTTTGCATGCAAAAGTATTTGATGAAACAACAAGTAAGTCGAAGATCTTACTTGAAAACAAAAAAAGTGAAGCAGAGGGAATATGGTGAAGAAAAAGGTGATTACACATGAATGGATAGTCTGGTGGAAGATAAAAAAATCCAGTGACGGCAAAATCCAAATATATAACTTCCAGAAAGGTAATTGAATTTCCATTTGCACAAGTAAAATCCAAGGAAATCCCGTAATTGGAAGATGGTCCATAATAATCCAAAGGCAGAAATCCATGGAAAAATTCACAAAAATGTGTATAAGGAAAAAAGGAAAAATTCCAATAATATCAATAAAAGAAAAATAAGTATGCTTTTCACTCTACTGCCGAGATATTTATTTATATATATATAAAATAGTAGCGTTCGTGTGTGTGTTTGTCTTTGTGTACAACTCCCCATGTTCAAAAAAATATAAAGGCGATATGTGTGTACACCCCCCCCCCGCTGGTCAAGAAGGAGACATGATATTTCATGCATAATTTCTATATATAGCATTCTTCAAACAACATCTACATATAGCATATCACATTAAATTAAATTGATTAAATAATTAGCTCGATATTACTTATTCGACATAATAGCCTCGTTTCAACTATTATTTGAAAATATAATTTAAAATGTCATTATTTAGTTTATTTTCATTTCAATTTATATTTGATTTTATCTGAAATCTGAAACCGTTTTATTTTCAAACCAGGAAACCAAAGGGGAATAACTGATAGTTTAATGCTTTATTATTTTTATTTTTATTTCGGAGGTATTTTTTTCGCTTATTCTTAATTTTTAAGTAACCTTTTTTTATTTGTTATTGTTGGGTTATCCGTTTCTTTCACTGTATTTAGTTGTTTTCCTTACTTATTTAAACTATAAGTACGTTGATATAATTCATAAGTTGTCTTTTGAAATATTTATGCTCCAGAATACATCATTTTTCCTAATTTTCAACGCCGATGCCCGGGGGGGGGTTATGGGATTAGAGAATAATAATTAAAACTAATGTCCTCATTTACTTGCATCCCCACGAGGGCAGAGTTAGTCAGACACAGGGCCAATTTTCCATGTGAGCAAAATCCATCAACCCATACATTATCTGCTCCTTTTTTCGTTTATAAGATTTAATCGGTGTTGCCCAAGATTTATTATAATTATTATACCATATCAAGTGTGTCCGATTGCCCGCGAAACAGATTTTCTTTATAATTTATTTAATATCTTAAATTAAAAATGATCACGTTTTACGACGTGGCCCAGCGTCGTTTAACCCCTAAAAAAATTAAGGCCTACTTTTTTGGAGCACAATACGTTTAAACAGTCTTTATAAATAATATGAAAGATTAAATTTAAAAAAAAAATACCATTTTAGCGATGGGGGATCACTGTTCTATATAAATTTAACGTAAAATGAGCACCCACTTTTTGGCCACAAAGCGTTCAACGAAACATGTCATCTCTAGCATTTTTTCAAGCTTGGCGATCGAGGAGGAGCAAAACATGACAGATACAATTTGAGGGGGTGGCGGGAATTACATTAGAAACATAAAATAACGATGAATTAAATTATTTTTTGGAGACCATTCTGTACGTTCACCTAACAATTTTATGAACAAAACGAACCTCAAAATTCAAATTTAGGGGGGGGGATTACCTTAGAAACATAAAATAACGAAAAATGTCATTTAATTGTTTTTTGGAATTAATTTTTGGTAGATTATTTATTTATTTATTTATTTCTTTTTTCGATCGCACGGGCATTTGCTGCTATTTTTATTGAAACAAAAGTTGTAATGATTTATTTTTAATTATTTTTTTGTTGGGGTGATTTCTTTCCAGTGCTCAATGTCGGGAGAATAGTTCCTTCTCTTTGTAGCCCTTCTGCCGAAATATCTGGTAGAGAGGGTATCATGTACTTCGTTTTCTTTTTTTTTTTTTTTTTGCATGTTTTCATCCGTTCTTTTATTTTTGTTGTGAGGGTATCCACATTGCCCATGATGAAAATGATTAGTATACAGGTGTGTTTCAAACGAAACTTCATGTCAACCCAGGCAACGCCGGGTACCCATGATATATAGTATGGATCTTATGTCTAATTTACATGACTATATTGAAAACAATACATAATTTAATATTCGATGTTATTCATTGTCTCTTTATTTCGTCATTTCTAATGCATAAATAAAGCACTGAATAACAGACCAATATTTCTACATTTAAAAAACGCCGGAGTTTCAGAACATTAAACACAATTTTCTTTGTATATGCTTTCATTGGTGTTATATCTCAGGTGGCGTTTAAAAGTATAAATATTGGACTATTAAATAATACACGTGCCAACGTAAGATACAAATAGAGCAAATTTGACTACTATCCCTATTTACAACAAGAAAGAAAACGTGCTGTCAGTTTTTGGCATTCACCGTTACCTACTGTCAAGAGGGGGGGGTAGATGTAATATTCACTCGAGAAAGTCATCTAAGATATTTTAATAAATTTTCTAGTTTTGTTAGAAAAAAGGATTATTAATAAAATTTCAGCGCTGAAATTGTATTTTAAAATATTTTTAATGCTTTCAAAGTTCTAAGTGTTATTTAATATTTGAGAATAAGCGCGTAAATGGAATAGTGAACCAAGATATAATGTTATTTATTACCCAACGGACTAAAAAGGGTGTGCAACTCATAGAGTAATACTGTTTCAACTACTTACTTTCGTTCCCCTCATGTAAGTAACTTTCAACAAGTAAAATATATATATCATAGCATTCTAATGTTTATAGATACTAAAATAATCGTAAATTTATCAAGAATCTATTTCAATTTATTAAAAGTCTGTTCTTGTTTGGTTCGTTTTTCTTTTTAGTCACAGATTTATTTTCTGCGTGGATGACTGTTTGGTTTCGTTCTATGTCTGTTTACCAATAAATCAGGACTGTGGGAATTATTGAATGTTGAACAACTATACAAATTGTAAAGGGTTTAATGTAGATGTTTTATTGTATACAAGTTGCTACACAACAAATAGTATTAATGAATACTTCAATCAATTCGATTGCATTTACATCGTACTCGTCTATCTGTAACCACTATCAATAATTTCCCCCACTCTTTGTCTATGCCTAAACCTAAATGTAAATTCCATGAACAAAGCTTCTTTCTTAAAACTGCACGCCTGTTGAACTCTCTTCCGATTGCCTGCTTTCCGTCTGACAACAATCTGATTGACTTCAAGTCCAACGTAAACAAGTTCTTGATGAACCGTCCCCCTAAGTAATCCAATTTACAAAATTCCCACTGTTTATATTTACTGCGCTATAATCACATTGACTAATATATACCAATTAATCCTTATCCTCGAGTGGCCTCCAGGCCTTGATAAGTCGTGATTCCTATGTAAAATAAATCGCGATGATATACATATCTGACAATCATAAACCTTCACAGAGTGTCAGGCTTTCTTCTTTTTATTTTGCGATCACTCACAGAGAAATTATTGCAAGAATTTGGAATCTTTATTTAATTGTTGTCCATTTTTTTATGATTCTGAATTTGATACAGTTTTTTTTCTTCGTGACACTTAATGTGCTTTCTGAGATTTTTTTTTTTTTTTTTTGCGTTTTATGACATCTAGTTTCTTTCCAATCTTTTTAGCATTCATATTTAAGAAAATGCTTTGGATATTTAGTTTATCCGCTTCTGCTCTCTCTCTCTCTCTCTCTCTCTCTCTCTCTCTCTCTCTCTCTCTCTCTCTAGCTTATTTTATTTTATTTTTTTACTTGACTTTTTCTCTCCGCATATTTCATCTGATTCGGCCAACATCAATGCTGTTAACCATCAATTTTTTCCCGCGTTCCTCTTAGGAATAGAAAAAAATCACCTTCGAAAAACACCCCAAGCAAAGTTGACACTTGTCAATGTTTTCATTTTTTTCTTTCTCAAGAACCTTAATAATTTTATTCCATTAACAAATGACACATACACATACGCACACAGCCCCCCATACACACCCACCCATATATATATATATATATATATATATATATATATATATACGCACACAGCCCCCATACACACCCACCCATATATATATATACGCAGACAGCCCCCCATACACACCCACCCATATATATATATATATATATATATATATATATATATATATATATATATATATATATATATATATATATATATGTGCGCGCGCGCGTGTGTGTGTGTGTAAGTTCGATCCCCTTGGACTTGGAAACGGCTGGGCCGACTTTTTAAAAATTTTCACACGAAGCTACTTGGTGTGTCTGTATGTTATACGTTTACACAGGCGTTAACATATAGACACTCGTAGCCCAACACGTTGTTGAAGGGTACATCGCAAAGGAAACCAAGATAAATAATAACTCAACTGATCTTTTTCCGTAGTAACAACGATATTTATTTCCTGGTAATTTCCCGAATAAAATATGATACTGCTCCTTCTCTCTAACCTCTGTCCTTTTAGAACGCCATCCTCAGTATGCGCAGACGTTCTTTTTATAGCCTTTTTCTTTTCTCTTACTGTGACGTCACTTGACACACGGTTCAACATTGGCATACAACCGCCATACCCGCGTCCGCGCTCTGTTACATGTCTAGAAGTGTTCTTGCGTAGGCTTTGTATCGAAATGCGCTTGATAAGTATCGAAAATCGATAATCAAAATAAATTTGATTAAAGAATGAAGTCGGATTTTGACCAAAGTTTACACTTTTTTATAAGCTAGTATCACAAGTGTATTTGCTAAATTTTATTATTGCACAAACAGAAAGACCAGACTAAACAATCAAGGTTAGATTCTATTGAAATGCGAAACAATAAAATGGGGTTGCGTGTTCATATCACGTCGGATTCACCAAAATATAGAATAAGGGACAACGAGATGGAATTTCATTCTATATTAATAAACAACTTTATTTGTTATTTTCGTTAGTAGCGTTGCTAGATGAAAAAACTGGTTAGTTAGATATAATTAATATATTGCCGGCTTGTTGAGGAGATAACAGCTCAGTCCACACGTGTTTATAGCTAGTAATCGCGGGGGCAAGAAAGCCGATTACAGGAGAAAGAAACGGCAAAGTCTTCAGTGTGTTTGCGTGTTGTTGTGGGTGAGTGTGCGTTGTATCGACGAGAGTACACCTGTAGAATGAGAAATAAAGTTCGTGTTGGTACAACACGTGGAAATAACTGGTAGAAGAGAGTGATAGCTAGCTTGTTGTACTCACGTTCTGCCTGGAGCCAAAGTCCCTAGCGAAGTCTGCTCTCAGGCAGGGTCAGGATCAAAGAGAATTGAGAGCTTCAGATTTCGCATTTTATTTACTCTGTCACGTGATTGAGAGCTGGCTTGTGATTGGACAAGCCAGAAGGAAATGGATTTCAAATCTCGAGTTGTGAGAAGTAGCTCCTGTCTGTGTTGTAG
Organism: Euprymna scolopes; assembly: GCF_053919585.1. Classification (NCBI taxonomy): domain Eukaryota; kingdom Metazoa; phylum Mollusca; class Cephalopoda; order Sepiida; family Sepiolidae; genus Euprymna; species Euprymna scolopes. The sequence continues at coordinate 36,924,677 of NC_136490.1, read as the reverse complement.
CGAGTGTCTGCTGCTACAATTCTTTTCTAAGACAGGTCCTCTTTAAATGAATGTTACTTTTTAAGGCAAAAGTGAGCCATGGTGCTTGAAGTTTACGTATGTATTCATTAACGAAAGCGATTAGACACTAATTAAATATATCCTTGAATTTCAATTTCTTCGAAATATTTCTTTAAGTAAAATGTTAACTTTTAGGCAATTTCCAAAATAAAAATTATACAATTGATTTCGATCAAAATTAAAATAACGGCTCTTAGTTATTGAACGACTTATTTTATTGACAAATATTATGCTAATAAAGATATTCGGATGTTTTCTGTCCTGCTGGACAATAATAAAAGTAAAATTACATATGTACGCGGAGACAAACATTGTTGGTGGTGAATTGTCCAAAGCATGATCACTGCAAAAAATATATATTTCTATTACAACGAAGATAATTCAGTGAAAATTTTACCGAAACATGTGAAGCGTACATGGTCCCCCGTAAGTTCACAATGAAAGAAGCATAAAAAAATGATTATGTTCAGCATTTGTCCCCCTCCATTTAAACCCAAAATACCCAGGGAACGTTAAATCCTGGTAAAAATGAACAAACTGTGCAGTTTTAGGCCTTAACATATGTAAATTTGAGTTCTGCACCATGCAAAAAAGGAAATGACGAAGTTCATCATTTGCCCCCCCCCCCTATTTAGCCATCAAAGTCCCCAAGGCCTTAAAATATTTAAATTTGAATTTATCACCATTCAAAACTGCTAAACAGACAAAATTGGAACAAATATGGTAAAATAGTCCCAAAAATGGAGTATTTTTATTAGCCCTTAAAGAGCCACTGGGGCACACCCAAGAGTTATCGCGAAGTATAGACAAACAAAATCAGTTAGTTACAACTTTTCAGAAAATTTTATAAAAATCCAAGGCATAAATCTTTTTTTAATAAGCACAAAAGTGTCAATTTTAGTCATTTTCACCAGAAAGGCACCCCTAGGAGGCAACTGGAGTTTTCCCGGAAAATCCGTTCTGTAACTTTTTTACTCATATCATGTCTAATATTCGTGCAAAATCTCAAAAAATTCCAAGGCGTAGTTATTGAGATATTCTTTTGTTGTTATGAAGAAAATACAATAAATAGTTAATAAAGAAGAAGTTAATCAAGAAAAATTATTAAAGAAAAAAAAATACGCATTGTAAGGGAAGTTTCATGAAAAAAAATTTAGTTTTCCAATAAGAAAAAAACTGATAGTATGCACTTTACTTTTTTTTTCTTGTTTAAATTAAGATTAATATCGATATTTATAAAATAATAAACCAATGATAACAAATAAATATTTTCTTAACGTTAGCTGCTGCAATTTCATCGATTCGGCGCTGGAAAATTCTGACAATAGCACGGTCTTTATTCTACATAATTAACTTATTATTTTCTATTCCCTGCAACGTCTTTCCCACAATAAATAACGCTGCAAGCCTCTCCCTGCTCTATTGTTATTTTCATAGCAAGTGGTCGTCTGAGATTCAATCTATGGTTCCCCGTTGCCAAACTTTCACAAAAAAAAACACCCGACTAGCTATAACCACTATCAACAATTTTCCTCACTCTCTTTCTGTGCCTAATTCTAAACGCCGGTTCCACGAGGAAAACTTCTTTCTCTAGTACTGTCCGATCCGTCTGATGTTACAATCCCAAAGAACTGTTATTTGACCCTTTTGTTATTTGTCTGTTGTAAAAATATATATGTTGTAGTAATTTTTTATACGTCACTAGACGTTACACATCCGTAATATACAAACCCCATCACATCATACAGAACACCCAACAATATAATATATGGATTGGCGATCTAGTTTACGGCGCATCAAACCATTTTGGGTAATTTAATGCTGAACACGTACTATAAACGATTTATTGATTCGTTTGATTTTCTGATCTATCAACCCTTTTGCGTTATCCAGTGCTTAAAACGTAATATGTAATTTAAGCAATGAATTGGTAACACGTTCTACGTTCTTATCAGTTTCCTCCTCTCACGACAGAAGATTAGTCACATGATCGGTTTTTGATATGGAGAAAATTTAGCTCCTTTAAAAGGGTCACGTTGCATTGGAATAAAAAATAAAACTTTCCTCAGTCTACAATGACACCTTCAGTGACCGAGAACAAAAAAGTTTAAATCCACATTAGAACAGGTACTACACTTTTCTCTTACTGTCTATTGAGAATGCATATTATTCATACTAAAGCTCTAATTCCATTCTCTTATATTGGAATTGTAATACTATTAGTATTACAATTCCAATATAAAAGAATGAAATTAGATTCGACTGGGTTTTCATTCTTTCTTTTGCGGACGGTTAGCCTTATCTTCATAATTGCTGCTGTTTCACCACGTTTCGACCAACTCATCCTCTGCTGTTCTTGAGTGATTAACCGAAACGGGATAAGAATACTGAGTTCTGTAACTTATCCCCAGTAGTTACTGCCTTCCATAGTTGTTATTCCGCCACGTTTTTGGCCAACTAATCCTCTGGCTCACTTGTGTAGGATTGAAACCGCTATCTTAAGACAATGCCTATCTGGATCTGTAGAGATTCAACATCTCTATCCACTGCGCCACAAACCCAGAAGAAGAAGGCCAGAAAATGAGTTGGTCGAACCATGGTGAAAGAATAACAACTATGGAGATGAGTATAACAGTCCACAAAAAAAAAAAAATGAATGCATAAAGGATTCCGACTGGATTTGTTGTCGACAGCCGATCCCACAAATCGCATTCGTATCCATTAGACCACCCACTCCACCCACCTCGGAATTATTTTAACAACTCATTATCAACATATGGGAACTCAAAGAAATCCCAGTTTTGTCTCCAGGCTCCATCAGTAAATCTCGCCATTTCTCTTCTTCGTTGCATATTTATACTCGGCTGTTTTATTATTTTATCTTCATTAATTTAGGTTAATCGATTTTGTTCTTTTGTTTTTGCTCTTCCGTGAGTGTATTTTCGTTTTGTTTCTATCGATTTCGTTGTGCTTTTCCCTTTCATCTTTTATTAGATGCAGAGTCTCTGCAGCTGTGGTTTCGCCTTTTATCTGTGACTATCTATTAGAGAAAAACAAATACTTCTGGTCTTTTACACATTCTCTACCATTCGAATCTGAGTGTTCGTATTGATACGTTAGTATATCTATATAATTATACAACTCAAATGATCTTGTAACGATGTATGTAAACCACTTTCCGGTTTACGACATCCGGTTGCGCATGCGCGCATAACCTGCGCACTGAAATATTAACGTTATTATTTCGAAATTATTATTTAACATGGGAAGAGTTGAGTTTAAAATAACTTCAACGTAATACAGAAATGAACGATGTAAAATAAAAACAGACAGTAATAACAAGTGTTTTTTTGAATAACTTTAACGCGAAAAAACAAAAACAAAACAAAACAAAAGAACAATTGGGACGCTGAAATGTTAACGTTATTATTTCGAAATTATTATTTAACATGGGAATAGTGGAGGTTTAAAATAACTTAAACTTATTATATAAAATGAACGATGTAAAAAAACAGATATATCAAAATTTGAATTTAACTATAAGTATAGTGGTATCTGTTCAGTGCACATTTACCTATAAGTATGGCCAACGGCTTATAATTCAGTAACTGTGATTTTTTTTTAAAATAATCAATTATAATAAACAGAACGACTCATAGAAATCTATCTACGACATATTCTTTTTTAATTTTAATATACTTTCATAGAAATGTTTCTGTTATGTCAAAAAAAACTATTTTCTTTACGTCACAAGTGTCTCGCTCATACATGAATTCCATAGCTAATATAACACACTGACCCAACGGGTCACGGGTAGTCTAGTATATATATATATATATATATGTGTGTGTGTGTGTGTGTGTGTGTGTGTGTGTGTGTGTGTGTACAAACTCAGCTTATATGTGTTAATATATTTATATGTATGAGATTATCTCTTAAACTTGTTAACTGATCACTGCAAACTTTGGCACAAAACAGTTGATTATGTAAAGTTTCAAGGATATATATATATATATATATATATATATATATCTGTATATATATATATATATATATATATATATATATATATATATATATATATATAATTCACCTTACAAACTCCACCCCCTTACACCATCATGAAAATGAATGAATACATACATGGACAAATAAGTAAATGAACAAATAGAAAAATAAATATACAAATCCACACCCAATCCTCCCTGTTCTCCGCACAGCTAAACTTCACCCTCCCTGACTCTTTTTACAAAAAAAAAACAACCTTCTTTTGTTGAAAGTTGATTTTCTTTTTTCATTAAAAATTCCGCTTTTGAATATAAGCGTTGTTGCCATAAGGAGGTCTCTAGTTACTAAATACTAGAAGACAGAAACATGCGCATGACTGTGTAACAACAAATTACTGCTTATGTAAAGACAATATATATATATATATATATCTATATATATATATATAGTCATCCTCATGCAGTACTGTATTCCCTAGTACCAGCCTTTTGGAGTATTTTCAACTATTTACAGGAGGAGTCAAGTACGTTTGAGCCTTTGTCGTTAATGAAATTTTCCATATTATGAATTGTGATTTTAATTGGATTCTAGAAATGAGGTTTATTAGCATTATATCATTACTTTATATTAGCATATATATATATATATATATATATATATATATATATATATATATATATATTACGTTGGTGGAAAAACAATATTGTCTTCTCACATATATTAGTTTTATATATGACTAGCGAGGATGCCCGGTGTTGCGCGGGCGTGTGGAGGTGTAGTAAGGAACTCCGGGGGATAAAAAGTGGTAATAGCGGGGGGAGGAATCCAAACAACAGTAGGTACTTTGGGTGAAGAGAAGTATTAAAAAGTTGTAGTAGGAAAGTAAGCTCTAACTCGTAACGCGAAGAACGAAAAGAAGGCGAAAAAAAAGAACGACATCTTTGCCGATCCGTCCATGGCAAAACCGGAAGTCATGAACGTCGAAATTAAGCGTAGTAAATGCAACGGTGACGATGATTTGCTAAAATGTCGGCGAAAAAAGCGACCACTCCTTGTACAAAACCGCCGAGTTGCGGGTGAAGGAATGAATATTTTTGGCCAATTTTTCGATATTTGCCGTCCAAGACATTTAACTTCAAAACGATACAAATCTCGTTAGGATATGTCGCGTGTGTTAAAAGTTTTTTCGATGCACACACGCACACACACATTTTGCCTTTTACATATTAGATTTCTAAATTAATTCATTATATATATAGACATGTAATATATAATTTTGAAGCGAACCGTGTTATCCAGTACCATTCTCAATCTCTTCATCCATTTTCTTTAAAGCTTTTTGATAGAATGGACAAAATTCAAATCCACATGGTTTTCTTTCTCCAGTCCAAACTAGACGAAAAGCTGACGAGACAGCTCGTGATTTCAATGATTTGTTTGGCCCAGGAACCACTAATGAACGCGTGGCACAGCGATGGTTCAAGAAATTTAACAATAGTGACAAGAGCCTTGAAGATGAAAACGGTTGCAGCCGGCCAACAGTGGTTGATAACGAACATTTGAAAGCCTTAATTGAAGCCAATCCTTGCAAAACCACACGAAAATTTGCTGTTGAACTCGAGGTTGACCACTTAATAGTCGTTCGCCATTGAAAGCAAATAAGGAAGTCCAAAAAAGTTTTATAAATGGGTGCAACATGAATTGAACGATAATCCAAAAAAAAATCGCCGTTTTGAGGTGTCTTCGATGCACCGCCTGCACAAGAAAAACGACTTATTTCTCGAGCTGATTGGGACGTGTGATGAGAAGTGGATCCCTTATGACAACTGGCGATGTTCTGCACAGTGGTTAGATGCCAGAGAAGCCCCACAACACTTACCGAAGCCGAAATTGCACCCAAAAAGGTTAAGGTAACTCTTTAGGTTTACGGCCGGTCTCATCAATCAAAGCTTCTTGAATTGGAGCGAAACGATTTCGGCGGAGAAGTACTGTCGACAAATTAACGAAATGCACAAGAAGCTCCAACGTATGTGCCCGAGATTGGTCAATATGAAGGGGCAATTCTCCTCTATGACAACGCTCGCCCGCATGATGCTCAACTGCCCCTGCAGAAGCTGAGGAAATTAGGCTACGAGATACTGCCTCATCCGCCATATTCACCGAAGCTCTCGCTCATTGATTATCACTTTTTCAAGCATCTCGACAACTCCGTGCGCAGAAAAATGCTTCAAAAGCCGAGATGATGCCGAATCGGATTTCACTGAGTTCATCGCTACCAGAACTAAGGATTTCATACTAATGGGATAAATAAACTTGTTCTCGTGGGCAAAAATGGGTCCATTCTAATGTCTCTTATTTCGATTATTAAAGTTTATTATGAAAGGAGTTATTATCTTTTGAAATTGAACGTCAAAACGTTTGCACCAACCTAATATGCATACATACATACATATGTGTGTGTGTATGTGTGTGTATATATATGTGGAGTATGCTATGCTGCTCAGCATGTATCAAATGGCATGGTGGGTGGAGAGGGCTCTCGTAAGCCATGGTGAAGGCAACCTATCTAGGAGAAGGAACCCCCTGATATAAAACCCGCGGCGACTGCTGCTTCCAATGATGTTGACTTGCTCTCCTTTTTGGCTCAATGTAACAGTTGTTTAGAGAGTGGGATTGTCTCAGTGCAAAGTCTTTCCTCACTATAAAAAGCTTCAAGCACAGGCATTACTTGATATGCAATGGAATACACATTTTGCAATCGGTGGGTATCTTGATAACAAAAAGGTTGGCTGTAGCCTGAAACGGCAAACGGACATTCAATGAGGACTAATGCAAATATGGGCGTGAATGGCAATAAAGGCTCTGGAACTTCCAGGGTCTGGCCTGGTAGGTGTTCAGAGAACCACAGCTTGGACCCGGTCATCAGTGGATGTGCTGGACTATAGAAGGCGCATAGAGGTGGCCGTCTGGCACGTGCTGCTAGTTGTGCTCATGTATGCGTCATTTGAGCCAAAGATATATAAAGTAATGGCAACGTTGAGAGATCTAGAGCGATATAGATGTATCTTTTGAAACTCCTATACATTTGGATGTATCTATATAGGGAAAGAAAGATAGGGAAAGAGAGATAGACCTAAATATATATATATACACAACTCTCATTCTACCCTTATCCCGCTCGCTTTCCCTCTTCACCTCGCTCTCTATGTGCGCGTACCTGTGTAGATATATGTACAAGGAAATATGCATATATGCTTACTAATATACACATATACATACACACTCATATATATATATATATATATATATATATATATATATATATGTGTGTGTGTGTGTGTGTGTGTGTGTGTGTGTGTGTGTGTGTGTAAGGAGGGAAAGAGAGTGAGAGATATTCTCTTTTTCTATTTTTTTTTAAATATATCGTATTCGTTCTTAGTTTCGCTTCGTTTTTCTCCCCGAACTGAAGCGCAGTTCAATCGATTAAGATCACCCAGAAAGAGAATTCTCCCAGTTCTTTTTTATTATTTTCGCCGCGTTCGATTTGGTTTTACTTATTACTCCGAGCTTTCCTCTTCTTCTTCATTTTACTCCCTCCCTTTTTTAACGCCAGTTGCCAGAATCGCTTTCTTCCCTCTTGATATATGTATTTTTTTTTTCGTTTAGTTTTCCCGCTGTTTACTTAGCTCAAAACCATCAGGTTGCACAAACCACCGCGAAACGCGACCAACACACTTTATTTATTTATTATTAATATTTTTTTTTACGTACGTTCTATCCTGAGTGACTTGATTGGAAATCTGTTTTATCGACATTGCGATCATGTATTACCCATTCCTCTAATTTTACTTGTTTGTTATCCTCCTTCCCCCTCTTTTCTAGATTGTGATCCTATCTAGATTGTAGCTTCTATTTCTGTTTTTTCCCCTATTCTTATCTAAATCACACCTTCTCTTTCTTTCATCTGTTTTTTTTTCTGTTTCTTGCACAAACTTAATTGTGTAATTGGTGAAATCGATCCCGTCGTTGACTTTGAAATCCGCCTTGTCAAGTTCGAATCCCAACCGAATAATCTGCTTCAAACTAAATTGTCATAACCTTTTAAGTCTTCATTCGTGTTTTCTTGAAGGAGGAAATCTATTTTATTATGCCCAAAATCGAAACTAAGTAAAAACGTTTCCTAAGGGATAACACCCTAACGGTGTGAATAAAAACAGATGGAAACGCAGAACTCGGTAGAAAATGATACTTAATAGTTGGAAATGTGAATATATATAAAATACTTGACGATTCAATGTGTTTTTTTTTAAATTCGGAACTTAAGGGTATTATCCTGTTAGTATATAAGACCAAAAGTTTTGCACATGCGCATAAGAAAGCGTTAGATTTTTTGCTTGGTGTGGAGACTTGTTTTACTTCAAAAACAAACACTACCAAAACAAACTAAATTAATTCGATCTTGAATCTCTTCGGTTAAACCATGGCTAAGTGGTTAACGTCACAGATTAAAAACCCAAGTGTACCAAGTTCGAATTCAGTCTGTTCCACTTAAACATATTCATTAAACCTATATCTGATCTTGTGTCTAACTGTGGTGAGGAGGAAACTCTTTTTTTTTCAACGGTTGCAATGTCTGCGCAAGACGAAGTAAATATTGATTTCTGTTGGATTTTTTAGTGCATGTGATTTTTTAGTGTATGTGATTTTTTAGTGCATGTCGATTGTTAGTGCATGTGATTTTTTAGTGCATGTCGATTGTTAGTGCATGTCGATTGTTAGTGGATGTGGCAACTTGTTTTTTTCTGAAAACAAGTAAGAAGACCACTCCTCACAGCATCTTCATCTGAAGTCTAAACTTATTACTAGCTATCTTGCATTCGCTTATTGCTAGGTTTAAACATCTAGAACTGACAGAAGGATTCAGCTGCCGTGCAAAACTGCATCTCCATATTAATAATCTAAGTAAAGATACACCTCTAGATAATGGCGCTGTGACGATAAAAAGATTTTACTATGCATGTGGGCGTGACAATCACTTATCTGCATACAGGCAACATCAGCAATACCTTAACATCGCTTTTCTGAATGAAGTCATCATAGTAAAATGTATTTCGCTTTTTAACTGTGGAACGGATAAATCAATAAAAGCGGACTAAAATAGACCCGTATTGTCTTTTTAAATATTACATAGTTATTAAATAATATTACTGAATATATCCTCAAGATGGGATAATTCTCTAATTAACATAGTTTCAATTTCATTACTTGTTTCTAGAAGAGACCATTAACAGAAAATGTTATGACACAGACTTCTGGCCATGTTTGAATTCACGATGTAAGCGTTTTACAAGGTCATATGATGGGGCATTATCACCATAAGTTTCTTTCATTTAATCAAAAGTCTCCTGTGGTGTGCGTCCTTTCAAATACAAAAACCGGATCACTGCTCGACATTCAACAGGCTCCATTTCACATCCGACTCAGTTCAAACACCTGTAAAACAGAAACCACAATAAGTTAAGAGCTGTAATTTGCCACATAACCCGTAAGATTGCACATACAAAATTTCAGTTAGATCAGACAACAGTAAGTGGATCAGGGGCATTACTTATTGCACGCCCCTCGTCAGGGACTCCCTAAACGATACATTTGTTCCACGACCTACTTGAATTCTCGTAATCCCCCCCCCATATGGGCAGTACGGACCCCTTTGGAAAACCGTATACTAGATTATGTAGTCCGTTAAAAGCAGCCCAAATTTATAATCCAAGAATGCTTGTTTTGCGCCAAATTGATGGTTGAACATGGTTAAATATGTGCTCATTTTCACAATAAATACTAATCCCTATGTATCATTATTAATCCCTATCAATCCATAACTGTGCAGCAGACAGGTTTTATACTATTTAGTCAGCTGCACCCTGTTAAACAAAGGTCCATACAAATTTTCAGCTTCATTAATCCAGTAGATTCTACACTAAATGTATTGTCTTTACTAATCTATATTCATCCCTATTTTATAAATTCTATAATAAATATTATAATATATTTCTATAAATAAATAAATAAATAAATAAATGCATTCACTTATTGTTCTAAAAAATAAAAAATAAATAAAATGCATTCACTTCTTGTTCTAAAAAATAAATAAATGAAAACCAAATTACGCGCGCAAACAAAAAAAGATAAATTTTAGAGGCGCAAAGATTTTTAAAAAATACGCCCACGCAAATTCTGCGGGGAACAAAACTTTAAATGCGTTTTGTTCAGCGGACGTGGTTGAAAGCATTCCACGTGACAAAAGTGTGCACTTCCCAACCAATCAACGCTCAAAGAAAGATTTATGTTTCGAAACCCTTTTTCTCACATCGCCTGGGAGCCGATCGACAAATACTTAAACAAAATCACCCACTCATTCAGTCTCACTCGGCGCTCCGCACTTCGCTCACCGCTCTTCGCTGACTTCTCTATTCACATCAACGAGTCCGTTGCTACGTATTTTTCCGCCAGCATGACAATACACGATCATCCTCACGCACGCACGCACACACCGCGAATAATGCAGATATTCAGCCACACGCAATGACTTTACCTTCTTCTTTATTTCTCCTCGCACACATAAAATTAAGCTTGCTTTCTCGCTGAGAAAACAAATGACACTCTCTGTCTTTTCTTGTCAAAACGACTAACAGTTTCACATTTGCAAGAATTGTATATCCAGACACACTTTTTGGACACTAAAAATGATTGGCTTGTTACTTATTATTTTTGTGTAAATAAACACCGTTTATTTCATATGTTATATTTTATTTGTAATGGATAAGGGATCTTATGAGACTTGAGTACCACTACAAGATCCGTACAAAATTTTAGTCAGATTGGCAAAGAAAAAGTTAAACGGACAGACATACAAACATACTAAAATAAGTACAATATAGAAAGTTCTACTTCTATTTTATTTTATCTCTATATTTCATAGAAGTAATTGAAGATTAGTATATATGCAGATTAATTTAATTTGATGATCTCTAAGTGTTAACATATATTCTAAAATTAACGTGAAAAGCTTCTTGTTTTTTTTCTTTTTGACAAAAACTAAAAATATCCAAATAACAACAAATACAAATTGTTTTCGTATTGCGTGGATATTCAGTATTTTTCATTAATCCCTCGTATTATCTAACGTTTTAAAACATGTAGGAAAAATGTCAGTTTCTAATTATATCAATGATGCAACAAAGATTAAATTCCTGGCTGATAAACCTCTTTTTGGTGTTGTTTTATCTTTGTTGAATATCCATATTTCGCAGATCCGTTATTTCATCATCATCTCGCAGTTTTATTTTTTATTTTTATCTTGTTCTGATATCGATATCTGATATCGTAATTTTAGTATTTTTAAAAATTCTTATAGCGATACGCTTTAAATAATGAAACAAATTCGACTGATATGAATCAGTCGAATTTGGATAAAAAAAAAATAACAAAACAATTTTTAAAAGCATACGGGAAAATTCGGATAAAACGCATAGAGACGAAGAAATCCATATAAAGGATAGGAAACCAAAAATAAAATAATATTTTCATCATATTTGAAAATATTTAAATTATGGAACAGATGAAATGTATATATCAAATTCATTATATTATTTCTCTTAATCTGTACTGTCTGTCCGTTCCATTTTCTCTCGGCAACTTCTGAGCTGATCTGACTGAAATTTTTACGGATACTTGTTATGCACAATTAGGAATTAATAAGGAATAATAGATATTAATATGAAGTAATATTTAAGTTCCACGTTTGCTTAGAAACAATTGGGTCGATTTGATTTAAATTTTGTAAGGACCTTTGTTATGATAAAATGCCGTGAACTAAGTGGTATAGTGTCAGTTAGAGGTTAATAAGGATTAAGAATAATTAAGATTTAATACAAAAATAATCAACCATGAATTTGGCATAAAGCACCCAACGAGTTATAACTTTAGGCCATTTTTAACTTGCAAAAACATCTAGAATATACATAATCAAAAAACCTCAAATTTACACATAAACATACACAAATGCATACACATGTACGTACACAAATGCATACACATATATATGCACAAACATTTACATATATGCATACACAAATACATACACATATGCATACACAAATACATACAGAAATACATACACATATGCATACACAATACATACACAAATACATACACATATACATATACAAATACATGCACAAATACATGCACATATACATACGCAGATATATACAAATATACATACATGAATAAATACACATATGCATACACAAATGCACACACAATTACATGCACAAATACATACAAAAATAATACACAAATACATACACAAATACATATGCAAATTCATACACCAATATATACACAAATACATACATAAATGCATACACATACATACACAAATGCATAGGAAAATACATACACGAATACATATACAAATACAGACACATATATATGCACAAATATATGCACATATACATACACAAATGCATACATAAATACATACTGAAATACATACATAAATACCTATATTCATAAAATCCATTATAAAATTGAAAGCGAAATACTTGTATTTTAAAGTTAAGTGTGAAAGAAGCAACAGAGAGACAGAAGAACAGAAGCTCTTATAAAGATTCATACTAATATCGAGAACACGTGTCAGACTCAAGAAAATAGTGTTTGAAACATAAACATTATCGACAGACGGAGCGACTAGTAGAGATACTTTGGCACATTAAAAATGATATACGTCTGTTGAATCATAAGCGGGATTGACCGATTGAAATGCTATGTTAAACGTAAACGTGATATTACACTTTCTAAAACGCCGCAATGTTGCAGTCTTTTGCCTGTTTTTCAAGTACTTTGATCGAAACGAATTCCAAAGTTTAAATGTTCAAGCGATTAGATTAAACGACTCTTTGGCAGCGAATAACCGCAACATTTTTAGATTCGAATACTTATCTCTTTAAGGGATTATTTATCTCGGTTTCTTATTATTATTAGATCGGCCACCACTTACTAAGTTCAAAAGCCACTAAAGGAAAAAAGGTTCATAAAGATGAAAAACGTTATGAGATGGCTGACCATGATTGGTGGAATGGACAAAGTTTGAATACTGTTATAACATAAAACGTTTGACAGTAAATTTGAAGATGACAGTATTGTAATCCGCAGGGAAGCATCTAATGGTAATGTGTTATACAGACAAAAAAATTTGCTAAGAACTCTATTGAAATTCTGCCTGTCTCAAGGCATTCAGAAGAAAGAAAATATACTGTTTCTTTGTGATGTAAGCAGAGATCTTGCCGTGAATTTTTGTTACTTATATTCAAACAAGATCAATTGGCACTGAGACGTCAGACGATACTGTGAATATCTTTTATGGAAATCGATCAAGGCGAGGCATGAAGCCACGATGTAATTAGTTAAAAATAGTATCTCAAGGCCCAGAACTTGCTAAGCATAAGTTTTAGATGGCAAACTCGTAGCACTCGTGCCTCTTTTGACGTAAACACGCCCAACTAACTCGACAATTAGAAAAATCTCACAGATTCAACGTAAAGATTCTTCGACGCCGTTGAGTCTTCTAATCCAATAACTCCTTCTCTTGAACTGCTTAGCTCTAGAATTCGCTCCATATTTCCTGGATGCCCAATTGCACTAACATGAAAATGTTTAAATGTAATGTGAATAAACATCTCGATGCTTCACTTTCTCCTCAGAGTATCCTTAAAGTCATGGCTTTAAATTATCCTCTGACGTCTCAGTTACAACTTATCTCTCGGGTAAATACGAGTTAAACATATTTAAAGCAAAAACACTACGTCCCCCCCCCAAATCTATTTTTTCTTCTATGTGTTATGTGAAATGACATTTTCTGCTCTACCCCCTTTCTTAAAATGTCCCTGTAGTTATGGCCCTAAATTAAGGAGAGTAGCCGCGTAACTCTCGCTTCCCTTATTTTGTCCTTTAATCCTTACGCTCGATGAGCTATGTTTCTGAGAAAGAAAGAAAAATTGAGCTATGTTTCTGACGAAGAGAGAAAAATTGAGCTATGTTTCTGACAAAGAGAGAAAAACTGAACTATGTTTCTGACAGAGAGAGAAAAACTGAGCTATGTTTCTGACAAAGAGAAAAATTGATGTTTTCTGAATCATTATCTATGTCACCTAACACATATCGTTTGCCAGCTTTTGAATTTCAAGTACTGTTTGTAGCTAATTTCACCAAATGGCTTAATGCCTTGTCTGGTGCGATTTTCATAAAAAAATCGCAGTATCCTCTGATGCCCCAGTGATTGTTGATCATGTTTGAATATCATTAAAAAATCACTGCAAAATCTCTACTTTCATCACAAAGAATAAGTATTTTTCTTTCATTCGGATCCCTTTGAGTCAGCCAGAATTTGAATAGTTCTTCGCAAAATCTTTGGCCTGTAGGGCACATTACCATTAGATGCTTCCTTGCGAATTATAAATTAAGGTTGTCTTCAAATCAAATACCAAATGCTTTCTGTTATAATCCACCACTAATGTCAATCTAACTTAGTCCATTCCATCAATCATTCTAAGTACTCTCAAAATGGTATTCAACTATCTCAACCAATTATCCTTTAGTGGCTTTGACCTTGATAAATGGTAACCGATCTTATAATACTAAGGGACTGATAGAACAATCAGCTTTATAGAGATGAATCTTTGAATCTAAAATGCTTTCTTTTTTTAAATCGAATAATGCACACTGACAAAAAGCTATGCGAAATATAAGCACGGTGTACAGATAATAAATTTCATTTAATATCCAATAAGCGACCGATATACAGAGCCTCTAAAATATTTGTACGGTCGTATTGTAAAAATCTATTACATTACTATGATTAAAAATGTAGAGGTAAAAAAATATAACAACATATTGACACGAAATCAACAAACGTAAATTCAAAAGGAATAATGTGAATTCAGCATTAGACGCCAGTACGCAAGTAATTTTGTTTGATCCACTTTGAAATTCTTGTCAGTGATTAGTTCGTGATCTGATCTCGAAAGAATCGTGATCGCAGCCGCTTTTGCAATTAGATTCGCATAATCATGCGTCGCAGATTGATCTTGAGCTGCGACTTACACGAGGCGCGAGAGAAGTCACGAAGGTCAACAGCATACAAAAATAGACAAAGCAGATTACTATAAAAATTTCCTAAAAGACGAACAACCATACTAGAAATAATACTAATAGCGAACAAGATAAATGCAACTGTAGACACCGCACACTTTGCCCACTTCAAAATAAATGTCTAACCAAAAGCGTAGTTTACCAGGCCACAATATTTGCGAACCCCCCCCCCGAATAACATGATATATTACGTAGGTATGGCACCCTTAGATTTCAAAACTCGATATTATGACCACAAAAGTATATTCAACAGTAAAAAACACCGTATGAAAACAACGCATAGCAAACAAATACTGGGAACTCAAGGAAAGCGGACATTCGCCGGTAGTCGAATCGAAAATAATAAGACAAGCTACCACGTGTAGGGACCTAAACGACCCATGTAGATTATGCCTTCATGAAAATTTTGCTATCCTGTACTTTAAGAACCCATACATCTATTAAATTGTAGATGAGAAATAGCGAACAACTGTGTTCACAAGATAAAATTTACTCTAGGATAGCGATACAAAATAGTTCTAAAACTAACAAAAACAATAGAAAATAAACAAATAAATTAATTAAATAAACATGAATATACATAAACGATCACGCATATATATGTATATATATATATGTATATATGTGCATATATGTATGTGCATATATATATATTTATATATAAACTAACATAAAAAACATAACCTAGATTTAAAACAGGTCAAGTAACTAGATATCCAGGCTTAATAGAGCACACACAAAGGAACAGGTCAACCAGTGGTCAAATAGGCCTTTGTCCGATAAGTGCATGTTCATTGGCTGATAGGAAGGGCGCGGTGGATACTAAAAAGCTGATTGGCTAACTACAATCTCAATAGAAGGTGCGTATATAAAAACGACAGACAACCACAAAATTTGCACATAAGCCTGAAGAGTCCTAGAGTGGATGAAACGCGGAATATTCAGTGTAGCTTAATCGCCATCTATATTTTATAATTTACTATATATATATATATATATATATATATATATATATATATATATATATATATATATATATATATTATACAATATTATAAAATATATGTAAAATTTAGATAGAGGGGGTATGAGAACGATTAAAATATATCTCAAAGCAAGTCTAAAGATTTTACGATTTTTTTCTGTCGGCAAAGCGTTGACTTGCGTGAAAAAAAGAGACTGACTCTAAACTATTTAAATGATTTGGAAAGTCGGCCTCGTGCAAATATTCTAAAACATTCAATTTTATAAGCATTGGCACAAGCAGGAATTTGGCCAATAGCAGATTTCAAAGCAAAAGAGGGACGAAAACATGGTTTCGTAGTCTAATTTCTACCGGGAGAACATGATTGATGCGTGTCTACAAGTTTTATGAGGTTTGACCCACATAGCCAGCAGCGCACTGGCAATTAAATTCATAAATAACATTACTTTGCTTGACGTGGGGGAATGCAGAGCGTACACCAAAAACCAACCGTAATACGACAGACGGGAATCAATTTGTTACAGACTGAAAAATACACCTACACAACCAAATCATTACTATATATGGGGTCCGCCTAATATAATATAATAACAAATACGAAACTTGCATTAATCAAAATATCATATTTAAGCGTATTTTACAACCGCATACTACCGGGCTGTCTGCTAGTATATATATATATATATATATATATATATATATATATATATATATATATATATATATATATATCGTAGTAAGTTATAAAATATATATGCCAATTAAGCTACACAGAATATATATTTCATAACTTACTACCTAGATCTACCGACGTATTGAGCACTGTTGAAGTAAATACTTAAAGTTTACGCATAAATTTATACTTTCGTATACTAATTTATGTGATTAAACGAAGGAGTCATATATATATATATATATATATATATATATATATATATATATATATATATACTAGCAAATAGTAAATTAGTTTAAAAAACACGGTTACAAATACCAACGATCTCTTTTAGATTTTAAAATATCGTTATCAATCAAGCTTTGCGCACCGATAGGCCTCATTACATTTTTTATAAAAGCAATATGGAACCACTCACTCACGTAGGTTTATCAACTATATTTACTTCAATAGACTAGTTAAAATTTGGCGTCTTTCGCAATCTTAATTACATCCCCTCCATTTGATGCTAATGGGGAGACTATAGCCAGAAATATTTTACCTTATTTGTCCATGGTTTTATTTGTAAATATTGAATGAATAAAGAGATATTGTTTCCGAAACGATTGTACATATAAATTTGATTTTGTTGTTTCCCCTATGAAAACTTGATTGATAATTTTACAATTATTAATCTTTCGCTCTCTCTCTATTAATATAGCCCGATGTAATTACACCTAGTGAGCTTATCTTATCTAGTACTCTCTCTCTTACACTTTATACATATATATATATATATATATATATATATATATATATATATATATATGCACATAAGCCTGAAGAGTCCTAGAGTGGATGAAATGTTTATTTAATTAATTTATTTGTTTATTTTCTATTGTTTTTGTTAGTTTTAGAACTATTTTGTATCGCTATCCTAGAGTAAATTTTATCTTGTGAACACAGTTGTTCGCTATTTCTCATCTACAATTTAATATATATATATATATATGAGGGTACAAAACTTTATTACAGCTATGAAAAAGGGAAGACTGAGTTTTTTTGTATCCATGGTAAAAAGAAGAACGGAAGGAAAATATTTAATGAGAGAAAAAAAATTGGAGACTATTCACATCCGGTTAAGGATACCTTCTCTCTGTAAGCAGAAGGATTGTCTTTTAGGTTTGGACGTGATTAGTCTCTAAGGCGTTTTCTCCCCCATATTATAAGGACAGATTTATTTTAGTCGTTCCTCTCACTTTTTTTCTCTCTTCCCCCCCATAATTTTATTTTACTTTAGTCGCTCCCCACTTTTACATTCGTTTCCCTGTAGTAATAACCCCCCCCTCGATTTGGCCTTTGAAAAGAGAGGGCGAAACCTAGTCGGCCGACTCTACCCTATTATTATCTTTTTTTTCTCTCATTAAATATTTTCCCTCCGTCCTTCTCTTTACCATGGGTACAAAAAAACTCAATCTTCTCTTTTTCATAGCTACAATATATATATATATATATATATATATATATATATATATATATATATATATATATAGATAGATAGATAGATAAATAGATATATAGATAGATAGATAGATAGATAGATAGATAGATATGTATATGCAGGTAGTGGATTAACGATCTTTTGACATCGTCAAAATGCCTAGGCTGCATTTGTTTACTCAAAGTGCATCGCTTTATACGATAATGACAGTTTGTATATCACTTCCCAAAATACTCAACCGGAGCTATGAGAGCAACTTACTGCTATATAGATCTTTTTTATGACCCGTGCCAAATATAACATTAAACCGAATCTCCCACCTACAAAGTAAAAAAGGGTCACCCATCCCCCAAGAAATTGAACGTAGTAAAATTGAAGAACTTGAAAAATGCAGTCCATAGCGCTGCCCCAGTTGTCATAGGCAAACCTATTACGAACCATTAAGATTGGTGTGAATCCAGTAAATAGCAACTTATCAGCGATGTACTAGAACAATAAGATACAAATACAATAACTTAAAATCTGAACTAAAAACAAAACGAAAGTTGCAACGTATGAAAAACGTCTGGTGGACCAAGAAGACGACTGAAATCAGAAGCTGACAGACCGAAACGACTCCAAAACGTTCTTTGGATCTTTGAAGGAAATATATGGTTCTTAAGGTGTCTACTTGGACCCGGTGAAGACTAGTAATTGGAAGCGTGTTTTACAGTGTGAAATACAAGATTATTAAAAGATAGAGAAAACACTTCAACCTTCCGCGAAACCCATAGACCAGGATCGAAGACGGTGCCAGAAGCATCTTACTACTACATGTCAGGCATCACATAGACTAGCCATCAACCACAGAAGAACTAGACACGACCGTCAAAATAACGGAGTACAGAAAGGCTGTTGAACCAGATGGTATACAACTTGAAGTTTGAAAACACGGCGGACCAACATTAAGAAATACATCATTGTAACTACTCTACAACATATAGTCAACGACAGCGGAAGTTCCCCAGTATTTTAAGGATGTCACCATTCCAACAAGATGCAAAAGAAAATAAGCCCATGCAAGATGTGGAAATCATAGTGGAATTTCATTTCTATCGGTAGCAGGAAATATATTAGCAAAATTCTACAATTTCAACTATAAACCTGAATGAAAACATTTTTGATGGCTAAGCGAATTCAGAGCAAACAGCTTTACTCAAAATAGGATATTCACATTGCACAACTACAAGAAAAATCTGCTGAACAGTATCAACTTCTTATAGTAGCATTTGTAGACTTCAACAAGGTTTTTGACACGGTTCATTGAGAAACGCTTTGGAAAATATTGAGTTACTACGGTTGCCCACTAATCAGAGAGCTACATAGCTTCCACGATGGCATGACGGTACACATCTGCTGTGGCGATCTATGTTCCGAACTATTTTGTGTCAGACACAGCATAAAACAAAGATACGTCCTTGAGCTGTCTTTATTTTTTATTTTCATTGCTGCTGTTCTGGACAGCATACTAGAAGAAATTGGTGATCTTTAGGTTTAACCGAAAAGTGACGATACCTTTTCAAAATCAGTCGGCTGAAAGCAAAGGGTAAGACACAGGAACAACTGATACAAGAGTATCCTTTGTCGGACTATACCGCGCTCATGACTTGCAATCTTTAGGTAATGCAAGATTTACTGACAGCCTTTACTGATCCATCAAACTATTCGAACTGACGATCAACATCAAGAAAATAGAAGTTTTGATCGAAACAAACCCATAACATAAAGTTGTATCCTCGAGAAGTTTTTGTAAATGTCACTGCACTGACTGAAGTAGACAAGTTCACCTACTCGGGAGTACTATCTCTGATAACAGAACAATAGACTCGGAATATCAAAAAGAATTCAATCTGAAAAAGTGTGGTTGTAATTCCAACACTTCTGTACATCTCGGAAATATAAACCCTTTACAGACACCACATGAAGAGGCTTGAAAAGTACAAAAGAGACATCTTCACTCACTAATGAACATCTTGTGAAAAGAACATGTATCAAATGTCCAAGTCATGGATGCCCAGTGTTGAAGAAATGATCTCCACGTGTCAGCTAACATGGGCGAGACATGTAATTCGTATGGGGAGCGACACTATACCAAAGGCTATTTTCTATGAAGAGCTAAAAAACTCAAGGAAACTTGAAAACGACTACGCTACAAAAACGTAATCCAGGGGCATCTACAGAGCATTAATGAGTACGCTAACTGGAGAGAAAAGGGCGAAGATCGTGTCTCTGGAAAGAAGGTATTGGTTGGCGCAGCAGACGCCTTTAGGAAAAGACGTATTTATTTTTTTGTAATTTTCTTTCCTTTGAAGATTGTAACGTTGTGTATGGGGCGGCCAAATCAGCTGCCAACAGTGCTCATCTTTTTACTGAAACCAACTGTGAGGTCTTTTAAGTATCCTCGTTGTTCCCTTAAGTGCAATTGTCTGGATCTCTTTTTCACTTGATTCACCAGGAATATTAGTAAGGTAGGACTTCAGGTTCTTATTCATAAGCCCTGCGGTACCTATAATAACTGGTATGATTGATATATACCTAAGATTCCAGTTTATTTTCATATCGTACATGTAACCTTGATAGTTGGTCTGTTTATCCCTTTAAGTTCTGTTCGAACCTCCATCATTAGGAGCACTCACTTCAACCAAGGTTGCAACTCTCTCTGACTTATTCCATATAACTATGTGATGTTTGACAGCAGTATTTTAAAGGTGGGTGGCTGTAACGATTACATGGTCGTAATATGTGGTATATAAGTCATTTCCAACTAGTTGAGGATGGACAAGAAATTGCACAAGCTGGTGCCAGGACCTCCACTTGCTGAGGCGATCTACGTATGTGTCAGATGTAGTCAGACGTTTTAGAGAGCGATTGGGTTGGTCTCACATTTACGCTACGTATAAGGTACGTTAAGTATACGCCACTGCATGTCATCGTCGAAATACGACAAACTGCTGATGCTGCTGGTATATATATATATATATATATATATATATATATATATATATATATATATATATATACATACATACATACATACATACATATATATATACATACATATATATATATATATATGAACAAATGATTAATAAAACATGTTAAAAGACATCTTGAAAAAGAGTTAAAAACATATTTAATTTTAATCAAGTTTTTTTTTTTTACTTGATTCCTCCGACCTTGGCAGACGTGTTTTAAATATTCTCTCCAGTGCTTTTTCTGTGCACATTTGAACTTTTCTTTTAATGATTTAGAACTCATTCCATTTGTGATTTTTTCCAAGGAATTCTGCCTTTTGGGTCATTTTGGACCATTTGGAACTTACCTGTTGAATTGGAAATGTTTAATTCGACCGTGTTTGTATTTTACCATTCTTGGATTTTTTACCCTTCACCGGACTATCCATTCATGTGAAATCTTTTTATCATGTTTCTTTTACCTCATATTCCCCTTACCCTACCATTTTTTTAACCAAGTAAGATATGTGACTTACTTGTAGTTTCATTAAATACTTTTACATGCAAAATCCGATCCCGCATTTTGCTAATTCCTGCCCTCTACTGAGAAGGAGAGTTTCTTCGAGACTCCGCGGATTAAGGACTATCCACTTATCCTGTGCTTCCTTTTTAAAATTAAATATGTTTTTAACTCTTTTTCAAGATGTCTTTTAACATGTTTTATTAATCATTTGTTCATATTATAAGCTCTATTTCCTTTTCGGTTTTATTGAGCTTTTACATCTGGTTGAGATTATTTTACTTGTAAATATTAATCTTTAATATTTATAATATATTTTAAGTTTACCATTTTGATTACCTTGGTAAACTTATTGTAATTTTTATTTCTTATATAATTATATATATATATATATATATATATATATATATATATATATATATATATATATATATATATAGCCAGCTTTTCCGACTGCTGGATAAGGAAATGATGCACTTGATATTCTTTAGAAAACGGCGATATTTCTAGTGACTTTATGAAACCGTGAGTATTAATGGCGGATCAGAATATTGCAAAATTATTTATATATACATGCATTTTTGTAGACACGTGCAAGTGCGTGATTGCATCTTACGCATGCGCGTGTAAGTATTGTGTATCTACTGCTCGAATATCGCCTCAATTGAAGACAAGTTAGTGTATCCTGTATCTTCCATTTTGGTTATTTTGTTGTTCTTTTTTTCCATTGGTATAAAAATGTGTTTGTCTGCAAATCAATTTTACTGCCCGATTTCTGCGTAGTTCACTTAGTTATTTTTGTTACATTTTATTATTGTTTATATGATTTGCCGAATGTTTTATGTTTTCTATTAGCTTTCATTTTTGACCTGCGCAATTGCAGTTCTCTTTTCTTTACATAACGTTTCTTGCTTTGTACTTTATTTATAACGTTCTCACTTTTCCGCCATATTTAACTGCTCGACGCAAAAACAAAATAGACAAGTAAGCATGTCTATCGTTTATTTTTATCCTTTATCTTTTCATAATAAATATAAATAAATGTGCATGAAATTTCGTTTCTTTTGGCAACCACCGCTCGGAATTTGAAAACAGTTTTAATTCAAATTCAGTAAAAAAAAAAAAATAAATAAAAATAAAAATAAATATTACTTAGAAAATCAATGTTTTGTAAAGCATAAAGAGAAAGGCGTGCAAAATGAAACATTAGAATAAACACTGAAAACTTAAAGTAAAAGTTTGTTGCAAAATTATATCTCAAAATACAACACGAGACTTATTTCATCGTTAATATCGATATTATTTATTTACTTTTTGCAGCAGAGTGAAATTCGAACGAATGCATTCCAGGTAAAATCTCTATTACATATTACGTGTCATGTCGAAATTAGTAAAAATTACAAAAATTACAAAATATCATATAATATAAAAATAATTACGAGGAAAAACGAAACTCATCTCAATATGGAGATTTTTCGTAGATTTTATACTAGAAGAGTTGTGCGACCAATTCTGTATGACAAATTGAGTTATCTCCCTTGCTCTCCTTGAAATCCACCATGGAAAATGTATAACATTACGACCGCTAGTATATATAACATTTTGTAAAAATACATCCAACAAATCCACTGGTTAATTTTTGTAATTTTTGTTATTTATAATAATTTCGACATGATACGTAAGTACGTGGTTGTATTTTTAGCAAAAATAAATTTGTTCGAAAATCCATTACACTGCGCAAGAAGCTTTTACACTAAACAAGGCACAATGTCACCAAGACGACTATTAATGAGGAACATCCAAATTGGGGAGTTGCTCACATTACATTTAAACATTTGCATGTTCGTACAGTGGGGGGAAACATGAAGCAGGAAGGGAATTCCAATGTCTAACAGTTCGAGAAAGCAACTCTTACAGTAGTAAGTGTTCTGATATACTAAGAACCTCTACAGTCACGTGATGAGTTAATCATAGGTTATTTTTTTCAGCGCACTTATCTGAGCACATTTCATTTAAGTACTTTAAAAAGTGCTTTAAAATGCAACATTACGGAGATGAAATAAAAACTGAATTTGCTAGATAGTGTGACACTTTCAAAGATAGATAGGCTGGTGAGTGAGTACTGGCAACGATGTATCAAGAATACTATATGCATATGTTAATGCTGCGTCTGAAAGAATATATAATAATGTCAAGTTTGAGAAATTTTTACTGCAGTAATGGGATTTCACAGTCTTTGAAACAGCCTTGGCAATGTTCTTTTTAATTTTATAAAATTACAATATTTGATATCTCATTTATTAAGTAGAAACGCGTGAGTCTCAAAATGAACTCTGTTAGCATACAATATGTTTCGAAAATTCACCGTGTATTACGTTGGCAATACCGCACGTGTCGAAAGATAAAAGAGAGCTATATGTCTTGTGCAGAATGGTAATTTAATGTATTAATAATGTCTTTGGTCCTAGATATGACCTTAAACTATATCCAGTGGTGAGGTCCCAGGTTTCGGACTTTGGGGAGTGTGGAGCCACCCTTTAATTGACATTGCTCACAGGTCCACTCTGACCCGGAGTGGTAGTACCTGTTAGAGTCCCAACTAGGAGTTAAATAGAAACCGACTTGAAAACAACAAATATATTCTATTAAAAAATTTTTTTCGTCCAAATCTTTGAATTCGGCATTATTAACTGAAATGGGTTGATATGCCGTAAAACAAAAACAACGAACCAACCATAATAATATCTTTACGACAAACTATGAAGTGAGCAAATGAGACATGTATACATGAATTAAGCCCACAATTTAATAAATTGTTTTTATTAGCAGATGATTGCGAAAAAATTATTTCTTATAAAACGTGTATGGCTTTAAACAAGATAAAACGTGTATTTTCACGCGGCGTTTCTCAGAAATCTAATAAATGCAAGTAGAATATTGCATCCAAGAACTCGGAAAGAATTCATAATGTAACTACTAGATATCAAAATGGGAAAAATGTAACTGCTAGATATCAAAATGGGAAAACTCGCAACAGCGGAAAGAAGAGAACTGCGCAACTCGAAAAAAAAAGAGAGAGTACTATGCATCTATACCTCTACATTTTAATAAGTAAATAAAAAGAATAAATTTTATCACGAATATTTCACAGTTGAAACAAAAATAAATAGCAAGAAGAAATATTCCCTAATGTTTTACTAGTTTTATTCATCAAATTAAATATGAAAACCAATAACATACAAACATTATAAAGACAAACATGTAAGATTATTTTTATCGTCATTTCTAGAATAATTGATATATATTTTTCACTATTATTTCAAATTTACTTTTCAATTTATATAATAAACAAAATTTAGAAAATTACCCACACCCATTTTGCGAATAACATTTCCTCTAATAAGATGAGACATCTATTGAAAATCCATGGATTAAGGAAAAAATACTTTTAAAATTATTTTTACTCCTTTGTCAAACAATAATTTTGTTGTAATTCTACATAATTTAAACCAGGATTTTTCAGTTATATCATTGTTTATCTCGCATATTTAGTTTTCGTTATCTACTTTATTATACCGTCTCATAAATAGGGATAGTAATATTTATTTGGACTGTATGTTTACAATCTCATACCATATGTAATCCTACGGCACTTAAGTATTTTATGACAGAAAAGAATACACACTAAGATAAATAGTTGTCCTAAGATTAATATATGCTTATTCATATTTACAGTTCAGAATAGTGCTGCGATAACAGAGTATCTCATTCAAATTATATCTAACAAAATTGAAGCATGCCATGAACCCCAAAAAGCATCAAGCCCGTCGTAATTTCTGCGAGGACGAATCAAAGGTGGTCTTAGTCAACACAAAATAGCAGAAAACCTTTCGATACTACTTGCTTCTTTTAATATAGTGATCTTACAATTCACAAGAGAGGGCATAGATTGCAGAAAGCCACATCCAGACCAACCCATTCCATCTGAAAGAACTTTACGTCTTGTGAAAAGAAATGTTGAAAAAGATCCCCAGTGCAAAATCTGTGACATTGTAACACAAGCTGATGTCAGTCCCAGAACAACCATCAGGTATTTTCACA
>NC_136490.1:36796143-36896143 GCF_053919585.1 Euprymna scolopes | reverse complement strand
GGTTTATGAAGTATAGTATAAACGTAACCTCCTAATTTTTAAACTTTATATATTATATTTGCATTGAAGTTAATTTATATTCATTAGAAATAAATTAAACAATTTACTTTGAATCTTAAGAATAGAGCAGATCTAAAACCTGATAAATTATACTGATGAATTTTGGAATGGGATTTCATTCGAAGAGATCAGAGCATACACAAATTTCATTGATGCTGCCTCGGCTTTAGTTAAAGTAATTTAAAATCAATGAGGCGTATTCGCGGAAACCGAATGAGTGGACATGCTAGATTTTTCAACTTGAAGATTTTTTAGTGTAAATGAAATTAGATGAATTCTGCATGGATGCTGATAAAGCTTTTCATTAAGAAAGATGTTGTTAGATGAAGTCCGATGACCTTATCAGAAACCTTGCTATCGGCTAGGGAGAATGAATGACTCTATGAGCAACTCTTACATATTCATATTAAGGAACAAGCTCTTTATAATAATAGCTTGCCAGACAGGGTAAGTTGACAGCAGGAAGAATAAGAGGGGCCATACCACATTATAAATCCCAAAGCGAAAAAATAGTCTTAGAGCTATAGCAAACAACACTAGAGACTAAGAATTTATCTGGGTTTACTTTATGAGTGTATTTTAGGTGTACTAGGTTATCTCGCAATTCCTTAAAACGTCACTAGCTGACTTTAGGAAGCCCCCCCCTGCCTTTTATCTCGCAATTTCTTGAAACGTCACTAGCTGAAGGTCAGAATACAATCACACTTTTCTTTTAATGGTTAATTAAAAAAACGTATTTGGAACGCTGATGTTTTTAAAACTAATTTCTCTTCAACAGTTTGCATTTTCTCGCTGCTATATTAATTTTACTTTTTATCTTTTTAGATTCAAATGCTAATAACTACATTTTATTTCGGTATTTAATTTATATTTTTATTTTCATTTTCTGATGGTTTTATTTAATAATTAGCGTTTCTTGTCCACAAATGTTTGTTTTACTTACCTAGGTTATGCATAAATAGATTAGGCAATTGTATTCATTTTCAGTTCGTGAGAGGGAATCTATCATCATACTTTCCCTTAAACACGCCAATTGGACTTTTATTAAGTACAATACTTAATAATTTTTTTAATGGAGAGCAGAGAACACATTGTGCATGTGTCATCGTTACTCTCGCGTATCTTTATTTGTCCCTCAGTCCTCATTTTTCAATGAGTGATTTTTCTGACAATGGGAGAAGGAAAAGCTGTATTCTAGGTAGGCAGTATTTTGCGCTATCAGTCGCCAGAGATGTGGGAAATTTTATGTTTCTATGTCTATCCTTGTAACCATGTCACTTGTAAGGGTGCTGGACGTAAACGTTTTATCTGGGCTGACGTTATCCGCCTGATAGTCAGGGATCTGAACCTTGGATTAACCACTGAGGAGGCTGTCCTATCAGCATGTGCAAAGTACTGGAGCTGCTGTATTGCCATTTGGTGAAGGGATTCTGGACCATGCAGTAGCTTCTGGTGGGGCCTCCCGATGCCATATTAGTGGGTAATTGTTATGACTTTACCTTATCATTAGCTACAAAAAAAAATCTTCGTTTCTTTCTTTCTCTCTCTCTCTCTCTCTCTCTCTCTCTCTCTCTCTCTTGCTCTAAGCAAGTCTGACGAACTATTTCACAAATTCCAAAACTCCATCATAACAAGTTTCAATTAAACATACACGATTAGACCCGGATCTCCAACTTTCAACGTAGACCCCCACTACCATGTCTCTTTCTCCAACATAAAGGGTCTACGTTCTAACCTTCCAGAGGTTGAAATCCAATTACAGGAGACTAAACCAGACCTATCATTTCTAAGCGAAACTGGCATGGAACAGACTATTCCCCTAGATGAGTTCGTAATTAAAGGATACTCTAACATAACTTCTAAATCTGACCCCCAAGATCGCCATGGGCATGGAATATGTAACTATATCAAAGATTGCTTTTCATGTGGTATGGGCATCTCCAGTGAAGATCCTAACTTACCCTTTATGTGCTTCCGGGTTGCACTAGCTCACACTACTGCATTTATATTTACTGTCTATCGCCCCCACAACAGCGGAGTTAGTATCTTTAAAAGCATATGTGAGAAAATTGACCACTTTCTATCTGTTTATCCTTCAGCTAACATTCACGTGTGAGGAGACTTCAATATTCACACTGTGGAATGGTTGGCCCACTCAAATAAGACCGATGATGAGGGGGAGTTCTGTCATGATTTCTCCATTGCTTATGACCTCACTCAAATTGTTCACGAACCCACCTGTGTGCCCCACATTGACGGCCACTATGCGAGTCTCCTAAACCTTTTTCTCACAACTTGCCCTGAATCATGTTCAGTTTCCTTTCTGTTCTGTCTCCTCTTAGATCTACCGACCACTCTGTTGTATCAATTAAGATAAAAATCAAATGTAATAAGTCCTCAGACGTACCTCTGCATCGTACAGTATATCGATACACTATGGCTGACTGAGATAGCTTCCGTACATTTATATCGGAACTACCTCTGTGTTTCATGTTTCAAAAGGATGTGTCCTCTATAGTATAAAACCTGACGGAATGGTTAATTGTAGGTATAGACGGTTTCATACTTTCGAAAAGATTCCAGCAAAAACCTAGCAGGCAGCCATGGTTCTCTCTAGAATGTGCTGCTGCCATTGCGCACAGAAATCACTTTTTTCATTGCTTTCAACGTAACAGATGTACTGAGACTAAAACCGCTTTCATGATTGCAGCAACCATTGTAAAAGATTAATGAAGAACACGAGAGAATTGTATGCTCAGTCCATCAATTCCAACGTGGCTGAGCAGCGGCTTAGTTCCCACCAGTTTTGGCAAATAGCAAACAGAATCCTAAACAGAAGCGTGTGCTTTATGCCAACTACCATGAATGGACCTAGGGTAATCTCGTCAGCATCAGACAAAGCCAAACGCTTTGCCTAAAACTTTGCAGCTAATTCTACCCCATGCGACCAAGGCACAACCCCCAATATTTCCTCCTGTATCAGAAAACACGCTATGTGATATAAAAATATATTTATGTGATGTTGCCAAGCTAATCAAAAACCTTGATTCCAGTAAAGCAACCAGCCATGACGGTATTCCAATTATAGTACTCAAAAAACTTCAACCTGAATTAGCGCCCATACTTACAAAACTTTTTAAACGTTGTCTTAAGGAGAATTGCTTCCTATCACCATGGAAAATCTCATCAGTTATGCACTGTATTTAAGAATTCAGGTGATCGCTTATCCTCCTCTCAGCACAGGCCAATAAGTCTCCTGTGCGTCATGAGTAAGTTGCTGGAATCTGTGTTAAATAGAGAAGTAATCAACCATTTCAGCAAAAATAATCTTCTTAGTGACACGTAATATGGTTTCCGTTCGGCTAGATCTGCAGCAGATATGCTTACAGTTATATCTCATAGTATTAGCGAATCTCTCGACGGAGGCTACCTTTCTAGGGCAATTGCTCTTGACATATCAAAGGCCTTTGATAGGGTATGGCATAAAGGTTTACTTCACAGGATCTACAGCTATGGTATAGCTGGAAATGTCTTCTCAATTATTAAATCATTTCTCTCTGATAGATTCATGAGAGTAGTAGTTGATTGCCAAAAATCAGACGCTCACAGTATTAAATCTGGAATCCATCAGGGGTCCATCCTGGGCCCAACTCTTTTCCTGATCTACATTAATAATCTCCCAAATCACATCCTTACATCATTCGTAGACATTTATGCTGATGACACTAGTATCTATGGTAGCATATGTAAGACCGTAAACGACCAAGTTCTCTCTGATTCTCTCTCCTCTGATCTTTAGCAAGTGGTACAATGGGGACATAGATGGCTTGTTACTTTTAAAGCATCTAAAACCAAGCTTTTATCTTTACATCATCAACGCTCTGATCCCTATCTGGAATCAATTAAAATGAATGGCTCTCGTCTTGGGGAGGCCTCATGTTTTGACAAGCTTCTGGGCTTGACCTTTACTCCTGACCTGAAATGGAACACGTACATCAAATCTGTTGCCAAGGCTGCTTGAAAATGGCGGGATTTTTCTATCGATCCAGTATATACCTCACTGCTGATGAAATTATCTATCTATATAAGAGCCAGGTACGTCCTAGGATGGAGTACTGTTGCCACATCTGGAGAGGAGCTGCTAGAAAAGAACGTCTTTCCTTTATAGAGTTCAAAATAGAATTCGTAGCCTCGTAAGGGATGTCCTTTTCTCTTCCCTGTAACCTCTATCTTACAGAAGAGATGTTGCGAGTTTGTCTCTGCTTTATCGTTATTTTCATGGCAAGTGCTCAACTGAGCTTGAATCTATGGTGCCCCCTCGCCAAACTTTCACAAGAAACATTCGTCTAGCTGAAAACACTATCAATAATTCCCCATCCAGACTCTTTATCTGTGCCCAAACCTAAACGTTGATTCCATGAACAAAGCTTCTTTCTTAGAACTGCACGCCTGTGGAATTGTCTTCCGTTTTCCTGCTTTCCAGCTGACTACAATATGGCTGTCTTCAAGTCTAACGTAAACAAGTTATTGATCACCCATTCCATTTAAGTTAACAAATTTACCGAATTTCCATTACTAACGATTACTATATTGTCCAATTGACTACTATACACTCTTAACCCTTATCCTCAAGTGGTCTCTGACCTTGATAAGTGGTTTTGCCTATGTAAAAAAATTACAGGATTGTTGATGATTATCCGAGAAAACGAAAAAAAACAAAACTGCCACCATAAAAATCCATCCAATGCAACTAACATTATTTAAAGCCTAGTACACAATTATGAGCTTGATTAGTAACGTAATGATTAGACGTACTTACTCGATCACAATTGTTACTCCTTAAAATTGTATTATTTTAAGAACTAAAGATTACTACAGAAGGGATGACTAAATTATATTTATCAAATACATTAGCTATCGGGAAGAAAAATACATTAATAGCATGGTACACTTACCCTTTAAGCTGGAAAAATATTCGTAGAGACTATATACTGATTAAGACTCAAATCTGGATATGGTATTTGTTGTAGATTGGTTAAAAAGAACATACTGCATATCTAGTTTCCCTTATTTTGTCCTTTACTCCTTACAGTCCATAAGCGATATTTCTGACAAAGGGAAATAATTACTGTTTTCTGGGTCGAAATCTGTCCATATGACACTTATCATTGGCTCGTTTTTGATCTTGAAGTAATATTTTTTCAGCTCTTTACATGAAGTGGCATCTGCAGCGTTTTCCATAAAACAAAACAGAAAACTAAAAGTTCATTCTAACTAGTAAAAATTAAGGAAGGGAGTTGTGATACCATTGTACCATTGATGTCCCCTTGATAAAAATAGTTGACTTGATTCTATGCATCTGTACATCGCAGCTCATTTCTCTGTAAAATTAACTTTTACTAAAGAGACGAATTGGTATCATTTCAAATTCAACTAAAGAAATGAAACTAGTGGTAGATGCTGAAATTCCTCTGACGAACAATAAGAATTGGGATGAACTGCAAAGATATGACAATTTGTCGAAATTAATGCATAGCGTAGACAATAAGGATAGGTTACAAATGAAATACACAAATGTAATTATTTTAACCACTCCGCAGACTTTTCCACTCCGCAGACTTTTATAAGCCACATAAGATCCGAGGAGGCTGTGACTCTTCCACTGAATTTGTCACTGAATTTTCTGTGTGTGGGAGGGACTTAAAATAAACAATTCTGCTCGTTAATAACTAGAGTTATGACAACAGAATATTCTTATCATTGTTTTGACTCTCGAGTACATATCAGACACAATTAAACAATAAATCAACCGAGAACCACATCACTCTATATAAAAGCATATAAGATATCAACGGATATATACTCGAGAGTCAAAACAATGAAACAAACACTTTTTTGTCCTAGCCCTACTTATAACCAATTATTTTCAAATAAAAATTGTTCCCAATATACCCCCCCAAAAAAAACTAAAATTAAAATAAAAAGAATTAGCACGCATGAAGACTTTTAAATAAATTAATGCATACGCACAGATTTGTCCAGAAGGCAGATGTAAATGTCACTCACAAGCCACACAAATTGAATCGAGAGAAAGTCACTAAAATACGTCCTTTTCTGCGACGATAAACTGTTTACTTTGAAGAAAACAGGTTTTTGATTGTAAATAAAATGATTAAAGTTTATGCTTTTCAGAAAAAAAACGATATTATTCATTATGTAATCTTGCGTATACTGATAAATTGTGCCATTTGTCCATGAATCAAATTACGGTATAGGTGATAGAAGAAAATGGAAAAATGAGGAAATTGTATAGCGAAATATTATTTTTTAATAAATTAACTGAATTTAATTGGGCCGAAAAAATTGATATTTAACACGGAAAATAGTATAAATAAGAAAAAATTGTATAGCGAAATATTATTTTTTGATAAATTATCTGAATTTAATTAGGCTGAGAAAATTGATGCTTAACATGCAAAATAGTATAAATAAGAATTGTATAGCGCAATATTATGTTTTGATAAATTAACTGAATTTAATTGGGCCGAAAAAATTGACGCTAACACGCAAAATAATATAAATAAGAATTGTATAGCGAAATATTATGTTGTAATAAATTAACTGAATTTAATTGGACCAAAAAATTGATGCTTAACATGCAAAAAAGTATAAATAAGAATTGTATAGTGAAATATCATGTTTTAATAAATTATCTGAATTTAATTGGGCCGAGAAATTGATGCTTAACATGTAAAATAGTATAAATTAGAATTGATAGCGAAATATTATTTTTTTAATAAATTATCTGATTTTAATTGTGCCGAAAAATTGATGTTTAATACGCAAAATAGTATAAATAAGAATTGTGTAGCGAAATATTATTTTTTTAATAAATTATCTGAATTTAATTGGGCCGAAAAATTGATGCGTAACACGCAAAATAATATAAATAAGAATTGTATAGCGAAATATTGTTTTTTAAATAAATTAACTGAATTTAATTAGGCCAAAAAACTGATGCTTGACACGCAAAATAGTATAAATAAGAATTTTATAGCGAAATATTATTTTTTAATAAATTATCTGAATTTAATTGGGCCGAAAAATTGATGCTTTACCCCCAAAATAGTTTTGTAACTGATGTAAAAATTGTATTATTCGCATGACAATTTAACTGAAAAGTATTTTTATTGTAAACTACCAAATTTCCAATACTTTCGTTTTCATTGAAATCTGTTGATTAGCTACTGTAGTAGAGGAACCGCCGCATTGCACCGAGAGGGGTATCTCTGCAGTAACTTAGTTTGCAATACATCATAGTATACACTGCACTGTAGAGAATCAACTTTTTATTTTATAAAATGATTTCATGTAATGGTTTTAAAATGCAAAAATACAGTGTCATGAATAAGGGTGATAACTTTTGTTAAAATCGGACCGTGCCTTCTTTGATCAGTATTTTTTGTTCGATTATAGATTATTGAAACTCATCGGAGTCATTTCGATACAAAACCTTTCTAAGAACACTCTCATCCACATAAAGTACATTTGTGTAAAATTAAAAAAAAAAACGGAATAACCGTTTTGGAATATATGGGAAATGAATTCACACAGATATACACAAAGAAAAACGTGTTTTTATACATAAATAGAGAAATACAACGATAATATAGCATTTCCAACTTAAAATGACACCTGAAAGAACGATCTAGATTCAATCTTTTGTATTTCTGATATTGAAATCAACAATGTAAACAGACTTGTCGCAGCTTTTATTGTCATGATACAATTTTTTTTTTGTTATAATTCCGAGAATTAAGTCAGGACAAGCAAAAAAAAAAAAGAAGATTTTCTGACAAACAATTTTATGCTGTAAAATTTCAAAAGTTCGTGAGAGTACGCATTCAATCTATGATGAATATTATTAATTGTTAATAAGACGTGTTATTTCAAAAACAAGTTTCAGTTTCATAATTAGGGTTCACATTTATTTTTGTAAAACAAAAAAGAAAAGATTTTGATTGTTCTATCGACCACGAAAAAAGCAGAAAACCCGATACGAATTCCGTCTCTATTGCAAACCACAAACCCTGTCTCGCGTAACAGTTCCCAGTAAAAGAACTGGTCATTGGAGAATTATCCACATTGTCGACCAGTTCAGTGAGATGCACACAGACTACGAGAAGAATCGGATCGGTGGTTGATCAAAAACAGAATTTCCAAATTCGAACCAAATTGTTCAACGCCTTATTAATTTTCAATAAAACAAGTACAACATATAATTATTATTATGCACCTGCGTTCCAAAAAATATTTTTCATTGTTTGCAGCGATTTTTCGTTGTTTTTCGGGTTGCCGAGAGAATCTATAGTGTTCCTGACAAAACTGCGTTAGTAACATAGCTCTATAGATTTTGGCACAGGCTAGGCGAACTGCTGATAGAGCAGCTAGTAGCAATGTAATTGACCCCTGTGGCATTGAACTATACATAGCATCGAATCAGTCAGGCAGAAATCCGAGTGACTCTCCGGGCCACTATAGTATCACACCTGAGCAAAGAGGGGTTGTTTTAGAATGATAGTTTCTCTTGTCAACAGAAGGATGGGAAAATCCAGAATGTTCTGGTCTACAGCTGGTCTAAATTCCTCTTGATATCTTATCAAATAGGCATCGCTGAGAGCAGATTCTCCTTCACTTCTGTCGTTAGGCTAAGGCATTGTCTGTAAAGATGATGGTTCATCATTGATGCGGATGTTATTAGAAATTGTTCGCATTCGTCGGTTTCAGTAGAAGATCGGGTAGAGAGTAGTCCGTTACTGAATTGCAGAATTTGCTTCGACTGAGAATATATATATATATATATATATATATATATATATATATATATATATATATAAAGATTAATTATTGCTTAATTATAATTATATAGCCCTTCTAAGAATACTTAAGGATGGGCACTGTCTGTGGAATCATCTCTAAAAGGCTTTCAGCTAACGTTTATGCAATGTTTACGGCATCTGCTCGTTCGAACACTCTAGATTGCTTAATTCGGTATTTAGTAGTTCTTAATAGCTTTTGCTTCCCGCAGCAATTGTGTGATGGTTCTGAAGTAAAGGTATAAAGAAGCATTATTGTTTATATATATATATATATATATATATATATATATATATATATATATATATATATATATATATGCGGAAATAGATCAGAAAAAATTTAAGCATCTGTGGCATTGATGAAGATGCTGATGGGAAAGATGATGATTATAACTGAACATTCCTTTCTTTTATTCAATGTAGTCAATATAAAAGAAAAGGATAATAGACACCGCGTCTTTGATCCGCCAAATCAAAGAATATAATTCTCCTTTTTTCTTGGAGTTGTCAGACCTGTTTGCTTTTTCATGTTACTTTCCAAAGATGCCGGCCTTTACCGGTCATAATTATTCAATGACAAAGTCATAATCACTTTTATCTCTTTCATCACCGGCACCAATCAGGAACGATTACCATTTTTGATTCCTTTGTGTTACGCCATCTCATTTTCGATCTAATTAACTTCTCGATTTATTCGTTTTGTTCGTTTTTTTTTCTATTTTTTGTTTTTGATTTTGCTTCTTTTAGCTTTTTCTTATCGTCTGTCTGTTCCATCTCTTGTTTTTAATCATGTTATTTATAACAGTGTTTTAGATACAAGCACGTGTCCCTGTAAGAGGTTCTACCTGTCGGTAAACCCATCACCAAAATTTGAAATTACATTTTCTGTTTTATAAAATACTTTAGTTTGAAATAATATTTTGAACACTGCCATGTATATATATATAACTATTAATTTCGTGAGTCCATCACTCGCTTTTCTATTTTATCTGATATATATTGCATATTTTTATAAGTTGGTGCGTCACTCTCTTATTTTTTCTGCTTGTCACAGTTAAGTTTGAAATAGCATTTTCGTTCTCATATAATACTTTAGTTAGAAATAACAAATGACCTAAGCATACGCTTCCACAAATCTCTAGAATAGGCTTCCATTACCTTGCGGTTTCACTTCAAGAAAGTTGATACAAAGTCCGTGAAATATAAATCTTACTAAAAATAATTATTCACAAAATTGTTCTTAATTATATAATAAAATCTGGAAAATCAATCAGATACTTGTATGAATTACTCCATGAAAAATACAATTAAAACATAATGACTAAATCATTTACAAAGAATTCCGTTTTTCCAGAAAGATAATCGGCCATAGCTGATTAATTTGGAAAATATAATCTTCTTCATAATGAATAATTTATCTATTTAAATAATAATATTTTATTTTATTAATCTATTTTCGACCTAAACAAGGCACATTGCCACTTTCATGTAGGGGGGCTACTATCGGGGACAGTAGCTGCAGAGATATTATGTAGGGAGTCGAACAGTAAGATGTATATTTACTTTACACTTAAACTTCTGCATGTTAGTACTGTTTGGAAAACATGAATCTGGAAGAGAATTCCAGCGTCTAGCAGTTCTGGGAAAGAAACTATTAGATTAGAAGGCCTTCTTACATCTAGTGATCTCTACTGTGTAGGATTGGGACTTGGCGGCTTGTCGATATTGTTGGGGGTATTTACGTCGAGGGGATATAAAGGCTTGTAGTTCGTCAGAGCATCCACCATTACAATACTTGTAAAACAGGCAGAGGGATGCAGTATTTCGTCGATGTGACAGTGGTTGAAGCTTGGATGACAGTTCAGGACTTATCTGGTTGGCGACTCTCTTTTAAACACTGTCCATGAGTGAGAGACTAGTAACAGATGCATCAACCCAAATGTGAAAACAATACTCTATACATGGGCGAATGGTGGTCTTGTAAATGTACAGGATACTTTCAGGCGTAAGTAACTTTCGGTAAAGAAAGGCCACCTTCCTCGCAGCGACCCTAGCAATGCTCTCAGTGTATCTGTTCCAACTCATGTTCCCTGTGAACGTTAAGCCGAGGAGTTTGGAAGAAGTAGTTACAGGTAATGTATCTTTAGCGATGGCTATTGGTGGTTGAGAAGGTTGCTTGTAATTTATGAAGGAAACAAGTTTAGTTTTGGCATCATTGAATGTGACCAATCTATTTATGTCTCCATTCCACTACTGGAAGTCCCCCCTTAGTGTTTCTGCCATTTCCTTAGATATGTGTACATTTGTTTTCCCCTCGTGCCTGTTAAAGAAGATCGTGGTGTCATCAGCAAATATACCCATCTCAGAGACAATTTTATCAGGGAGGTAATTTATGAATATTAGGAATAACAAAGGTTCAAGGATAAATCCCTGAGGTACAGT
The DNA here is from genome assembly GCF_053919585.1 of Euprymna scolopes. Classification (NCBI taxonomy): domain Eukaryota; kingdom Metazoa; phylum Mollusca; class Cephalopoda; order Sepiida; family Sepiolidae; genus Euprymna; species Euprymna scolopes. The sequence goes on along the minus strand of NC_136490.1, from coordinate 36,884,762 downwards.
CACATTTATGTCATATTGTTTAGATGTACAATTGTCGAGGACAACCTGGGTTTTTCTCTTATTAAAGAAAGATTTAATTATGTTAGTATTCGTCCAGTATAACCTGATTTTTCTGAGAAGACCTTCGTGCCATACTCTGTCAAAAGCCGTAGATATATCTAGGGCTACTGCCCTGCCCTGCCTTGTCCAGTGTATAGTATATACGTTCGGCGATTACAGTTAGGATATCTGCTGTAGAACGAGCTTGCCTAAATCCAAATTGTTGGTTGGTCAGAAGTTTAGCAACTGTAAGGTGATTGATTAATTATGGACTCAAATATTTTGACGAAAAGCGGGAGGAGGCTAACGGGTCAATATTTTAACGGGTCAGTTCTTTCGCCAGAATTCTTGTAAACTGGTACCACAGAAGCAGTTCTCCAGCAGTCAGGAAAGCAAGATTTGTTAAGTCATTCGTTATAAAATTTGGAGAGGAGTGGAGCAACTTCGGCGGGACATTTTTTTAATGGCACAGCCGGGATGAGGTCGGGTCCATATGCTTTTGAGGTGTCTAGGCTTTTTTATAATATCATGCACCTGAGAAGGGATAATTTTCAGATCATCCAGTGTGGCGTCAGTCTGCTAAGGAAAGTCATGGAGATCGAGTTGTTTCCCCTCGACGTAAGCAGGCAGAGTTATCGTCCTTGAGTAGAGCACATCCACCATGATGGTTTGTGAGGTAACCAAAAATGCGTCTTCATCACAGATTGTAAATTACTACGCATCCAGCGACTTTTACATTATTATTTAACCTGTAAGTCATTAAATAAATGTTTAAAATGTTATATTTCGTTTGATCATCATTTTTGAGTGGTTAATGAACCGATGATACGTACCATCAGTCGCAACAATTTATTATTCGGGTTATCTCATGGATCCATGGCGCAATGAATAAATTGCTATGAAATTGTTAATTCCAAATAACAAACTCTTGGAGATTTAACGTCTAAGTTTTAGTTCAGATGATACTAAAATATAATTAAGAAATCTCTGACTTTCCAGCTGACTACAATCCGATTGTTTTCAAGTCCAACATAAACAAGTTCTTGATGAACCGTCCCCCTAAGTAATCCAATTTACAAAATTCCACTACTTATGTTTACTACGCTATAATCACATTGACGAATGTATACCCATTAACCCTTATCCGCTAGTGGCCTCAGAGACTTGATAAATGATGATTCCTGTGTAAAAAAAATCGGAGAGCATATCAGCCAAACATTTGTAAGACGATAACCGTCATAAAAAGAATTACAAATAATACAACTCATCAATCATTATCTCAAAAATTGTAAAACTGTTTAAGATATGCTCATAGTGAAATAGTGACACGGTTCTCACGAACTCATAAAGCAAATACGTCTAAACGCTACCTTCTTTTATTTTCTGGTTCATTGATATTCGCTCTATACTTCACTATCAAAAGCAAGTTAGTGTTCACATGAACCTGTTAACTCAAAATCTTTTCAAGTAATGAACATCGTTTAAAATGCAAAATATTGCAATCCTATGTTAAATTAACCAAGTCTGTAAAAGAATGATTTGGTCAAAACATTCAGATTTAACAGAATTCTCCAATCGGACGGACCCACACCGAAGAACCAAAGAACGTATGATCATTACCCCTCTCATTCCTTTGATCGGAGGAAGGAGGGGAGAAAAGGAACACTTTCATGACTCATATACAAGCCTGCTTCATGTAGCGCACATTCTTACATAGTAGCAAAAATCAGGTGGACAGAAACGAATATCAACTAGCAGCATGTGGGAATGGAAATTCACAGGCTAACTCGATTGTCGCCCTTTAACTCCGATAATCGGAGAGTGACATAGCCACGTTACTTCCCGTTTCTCAAATTTCTCTCTATTTTCCGCTGAACGCTCGCCCAGTCAAGATGTAACAGAAACCGCTCCGGTGGTATCAGCCACCAACAGCGCTCCTGACTAACCGTCAGCCTCTCGCAGTTATCAATCGCAAGTGACGAACTTTTATTCTCAACGAACTCTCATTCTTTCTGTCTATATTTTTAATATTTCTCATGTAAATAAATCTTCATTCTTTCGCTGATATATACCAGTGTGTTTTCGTCATCATTATGCGACCTTTTGCTTTTCAATCCTTCTACCATCCAATACATTCACCCATATATTGGGGACGGGGTCGTCAATAACACAAGCAGACCATCCTGTCCCCTCCACACAATGGTGACCCCAACGTGATTTTTTTCAAGAATGGTGACCTAACGAACATTTCGCATAAAAGCTTAACAATCTACGTTCTAAAAACATTTTAAAACGTTCTCACTGTCACAAATGAAACAAACCGATATAGCGTTAAATAATCAGCGAAATATAAAAAAAAACAAATAAATAAAAAATAAAACTGCAATTTAAAACAAATAGGAGAAACACACTTTTTCTTTGCATTTTCAACCTTTACGTCCAACACACGTACGTCAATTATCTATTGTCCGCCATCTTTATTTTTACTACTCGTGGACAACTAAATGTAAACAAACCACCCTCGAAAGAACAAATCTTTTTTCGTCGCAGCCTAAATAATTATAATGATAATAATAAAACAGAACAATACGTTTTATTTATATTAACGCACATATAAAAAATATAGACATTTCATTCGCTTTTTCACATTTTTTTTTATTACGAAGCGTATCTTTGAACAACGATGTCCGTTAAAAGCTTCGACGATACCAACGGACTACTATCTTCACGAACATTTCGATTTTTCTCGCCAACGAATCATTTCGCCATTACAATCCAAACAGGAAAATAATTTTAATTACATCCTAAATACAACGTGCGCTTTGAAACATTCTTATCTTATCTTTTTTTCGTCATTTAACTCAAACCGTCATAACCGAAGCAAAATATGACTTCATGATCCTGAAAGGTCATTTTTTTTCTGTTGGATTCCTTCTTATAAACCAGTTTGTTTAACTAAACTCTTTTTCTGAGGACTAGTTCTTGGTCGGTTGGTTGGTTGGTTGTTTTTGTTTTACGGCATATCAACCCGTTTCAGGTTATTTAATGCCGGATCCAGTGATTTTGAAGAAAAAGTTTTTAATAGAATTTTTTTTTTTCAAAAAAGTTTATATTTAACCCATAGTTGGGACCCTAACAGGTACTACCACTTTGGGTCAGAATGGACCTGGGAGCAATGGCAATTAAGGGGTGGCTCCACAGTCCTCAAAAGCCCGCAAGCTGGGGCCTCACCATCGGATATAGTTTAAGGTCATATCCACGACAACTGGGTCAAGTGGAATCTGATCAGATTTTGAAGAATAATTTTTTAATAGAATGTATTTTTTCTTTCTATTTAATCCATAGTTGGGACCCTAACAGGTACTTCCACTCCGGGTCAGAGTGGACCGTGCAGCAATGTCAATTAAAGGGTGGCTCCACGCTCCCGAAAGCCCGCAAACTGCGGCTTCAGCATCAGATATAGTTTAAGGTCATATCCAGGACCGGGTAGTAGGGAAGGAAAAAGGAAAAAAAAAGGGGGGGGAGGGGAAGGGGCTGTTGATTTTGTTTTGTTTTTGCAGAACATAATTAAGTTTTACAAAATAGAATAGAAAACAAAAACATAAATCGATGTAGGTGCATTTCATCTCAGAAAGCCAATAGGCAGCCTGATCTGGTAGCACCAGGACTAGTTCTTGTTTACCTCAGTCGGGAAACACTTCGCACGAACAAGACGTGATTACGCACATGTGATGATGTGATATACACGCAACATGTCCACATGTTTGTCCGACTGCCTGTTCGTTTGCAAAGGCAAAAGACATTCATTGCTATACACGCAGTTTAAATAGTGACATCTCTTTTTATTTCTTATGAAATTTAATTGATGTTTGAGGATCATTAGCCACCTATTTGAAAGCAAGAACATCTAAAGAATAAAATAAACAAGACATGGGTGGAAGAACGAAGACTAAAAAAAAACGGACGAGTAAAGAAACAAAAGACAGATGAAAAAAATGAATAATAGATGAATTAAGGAAACGACAGCAAATGTAAAGGATGCAATGTAAATCTACTGGTGGAACATTCGTATAACTAAAATAATGAGACAACTTTATGCACGAGCGTGTGTGTTTTATGCATTAACGTAACGTCGATACTTAAAAAGTGAATGATTACTGTATTGCAATAGAAAAATGCGAGCATGAAAAGTAATATGGTTAAGCTTAAATATGGAAAAGTAAAGGACTAGTTGTTAAAACTGGAAAAGAAAAGGACGAGATATTCTTGTAAAAAATATAATAAATTTATAACTTAAAATAATTAAGCTTTAGGTATTGGTTATATAATGTCATAAATTGAATTTAAAAAAAAAAAACTCTTAATGGTGCAATATTTTAAATTATAAATTTATATTTTTACTAAGATATATATTCCTTTTCTTTTCCATTTTTAACAACTAGTCCTTTACTTTTCCATATTAAAGCTTAATTATATTACTTTTCATGCTCGCATTTTCCTATTTTAATCCATGATTTTTCCAGGCTTCCAATAAATTAATGTGTTAATTGTTGAATTTCAGTTTTATTTTTTGTCCCCATAAACACATATGTAATAACAATGTACAGCACTCGTCTGCTTTCAATAATTCATGCTTTCATTAGTAAATTAGTAGCAACAGTAGTCGCTGAAGCGACGTGGTTGTTATGGAAACCGGCCATAAAAAAGAGTCGCTCACCACCTTACATGTTTTTACAATTTTAAACACGAGAAAATTGATCATAACTTTTGTTTTACTGAACGAAAATTGAATTTTTTGCACAATATAGCTGAGAAGGTAATCTATAAACTGCAATAATTGTTTGAAATTTGGTCGAAAAATGTGTGAGCGGTGAAGTTTTAATGCGGCTCTAAATGACTAAAAGTGCCACTTAACCATATATTTAAACACTACCGTGTGTGTGTATGATATAAACGGAAAATCGCATATTTATCGGAATAAAATATGAAATAATTGTAAATAAAACTTTAAGATTCATTAATATTTACTATCTTTACCTTTTTAGACCATAAGCGAGTTCAACTCCCAGAATTTGTCACATAATCAGCATCTTAGTTCTTTATCACGATTTGTGTTGATTTGTATTTGTGGAGCATTCATTGATCTCCATTCAATCCCGGGCAACGTTGGATCTCCCTGCTTATATAAACTGGCTTGCAAGCGTATAAAGTGGTAATAAATGAAGCATTAAGAGAATGGAAGGGTCATCAGATAACAAGTGCTACCTACAACATGAACGGAGTTTATCATGTGAAACATTAGAGAAATACGAAATTTTATATTTTATACGAGAGATACCAATATTTAAATAGAGTTTCAATTCTTTCTCAATGTGCTATGGAGATAGATAGATAGATAGGTAGTTAGAGAGATGGGGCGTGTTGGGGTGTTGTGCGTGACAGAAAATGACAACTGGTCGTCTCGGTGCCCTTCTCTCTAATTGACTTCTTCCTTGGCTGGCATTTATTTTTATTAACAAAAACTTTAGATAGGAATTTCATTATTCCATGCCGCATTCCACTGGCCCTTATTAAATTCGTCCCAGGCTAAATTTCAATATGAATGTTTTCAAAACTTGTCAATTGAAGTATATTGATTTCAAAGCTTCTGCACTCTTCTTTCAATTGTTATGACTTTTGATGACATTTCTTGGTTTAAAGATTTCCACAATATTTGCGTGTATGCGTCCAGCTCCATATGCGTGTGTGCACAACTAGCAATAATTCCGGCGTTGCCCAGAATTCAATATTAAACAAAAGTTATTTTGCAGCCATTTCTAAAAACAGGTGTTTGGTGAAAAAAGTTGGGTTAGTTTGTTTTTTCTTCCATGTTCATTCCAACCAAGGCACAGTGCCATTTGATTGAAAGGGCTACTATCGGGGACAGTAGTTGCAGGGATACTATGTAGGGAGTTGAGCAACGAGATGTCCATCCACATTACATTTGAATTTCTGCATATCAGTAGAGTTGAGAAAGCAGGAACTTGGAAAGGGAGTTCAAAGTCTAGCAATTCTGGGGAAGAAACGATTAGAGAAGAAGGCTTTCTTACATCGACGAGTCTCTACTCTTTAGGGGTGGGATTTGGTTGCCTGTCAGGTTTGTCCGGAGTATTTATGTCGAAGAGGTATAAGACCTTGTAGTTCGTCAGAGCACTCACCATGAAAAAAATGTAGAACAGGCAGAGGGATGTAACATTTCGTCGATGGGACAGTGGCGACTCTTTTGAACACTGCCCAGAAGCGAGAGACTAGTAGCAGATGCACCAGCCCAAAAGAGACAATACTCCATACGTGGGCGAATGGTGGCCTTACAGGATACTTTCAGGCGTAAATAACTTTCTAGCACGAGAGAGCGAGCCCTCTTTCTTCACAGCGGCCTTGGAAATGCTCTCAATGTATCTGTTCCAACTCATGTTCCCCGTGAACGTAAATCCGAGGAGTTTGAAACAAGTACTTTCAGGTAATATATTTTTAGTTATACTTTTTTGGTGGTTGAGAAGGATTCTTGTAATTATTGGAGGAAGTCAAAATCTTCACCCTACAAATATATGGCGTATGTGAGTATTCGGACACGTAGCATTATGTATGTGTCTGCGTTTTTCTAGGTTGTATAGCCGTGCGATAGTTGATAAGGCTTATATGTGAGTCATTGGGTCCCTTCCTTTTACGACTTGCTTTACCCGCACACCGGGATTAGGGATGAAGAACGAATGTTCTGGTGTCTTTTGGGTTCGGCTGACGTCTGGAGAAAACTGATTCTGTTGATCTGTTCTCATAAGAATTTCTAAGTTCACACTACTTACTACTTTCACATCTATGTGTTACTTTTAGGGTGTTTGGAAATATTTCCATTGGTTGAAAGTACTTTGAGTATACACCGTTATGTTTAAAAATTGTTAGTTTTAGGAAGCGATGAAGACCGTGTTTTGAAACAAACCATATAAAGAAAGAGGTTAAGCAATTAAAGCCATTTGCGTTTTAGCATTCATTCGAATCGCATGTCTACTTTGCCACAAACGTAACAAGAAAAAGCTTTTGCGTTGTTGTTGATTTGCGCTCCTTAACTGCATGAAAACTATTCATTAAAGAGTCCCTTTTCTATAAATGAACTGGTCACACTGTGATCTAAATTTAGTCTCGCCGTTTTTTTTTTAAAGAATTAGTCTCTTTGAGTTAATGTAAACAGATCTGATGAAAACCAAAAGCTGAGCAGTAAGCATTCAAAGTGAAAAAAAAAAAAAGAAATGAAATAGTATTTTGGCAATTTGTGAATGTGTCGGCTTCTAACGACTTCCGGTATCATCAACTGGCCTTTTTATTGTGTTCGATTTGTTTGCACGCTTCACGCATAAAACTCCAGTAAACACGTCAAGCTGTCATAACATCGTTTTCATTCTGTACATCCAAGCGTTATCACGCGAAAAGACGTTATTTCTAACTGCGTAACATGTACCAGTCATTGCGAATAAACGTTTTTGGTCTTTTTTTTTTGTTTTTGTTTTTATTTTATGTCGAGTGATGAACTCCAACGTAGGAATTGCTAAATACAACACTAAATAAGAAATAAAATGGAACAAAAGAAGCAAGGCTAATAACATATATAGAAAATAAAATTTGACAAACCAGAAAACTGCTCGAATCAAAGTCAGCATCAAACGGTGTTCAATTAGACATAATTCCTGTTCGTAAACACTTCCTGTTTTGGGTCGCGTACTTTTCTTGTTTGTAAAGTTTTCTATTGATTTTTATTTATTAATTAATTAATTGAAGTAATAGGTTAAAGTAAAAATTAATTAACAAACTTATCCTCCCAATGTTAAGGATGACTTTCAATATAATATGCACTTTACGGACCGTGTTGAAATAACGTTTTTATGAAAGTCGGTACAAACATGGGGAAGGAGGTGACTTTTTTTTTCAGAATTTTGAACTTTCACCTAACAATTTGATGCGAGTATGGTAGCATGATGACAGAAAAGATATGACACTTCAGCTCCTCAAAATATCAAGAGATAATGATTTTCTGCATAGGATCATGGCAACAGAACATTTACTACACTACACCCCTGAATTTAGTATTTTGTTCTGAAATAGCATAGCAAGCTGAATTGATCAGTTTTGCATATTATTTTTACAGTTACGGATTTAGATATAGTGGCGATAGTATAGTTTCGACTTTAACCAGTTACATACTAAATCTTGATTCGCAATAGACACAAAGTAAGACAAAAAGAACCTTGAATCAAAACATGGTTAGTTAAAATAATAAAAATTGTTGTTAAATTTTCATATGCATTGTCTAGCAGCTTCCACTAAACCTACCCTATATATATATATATATATATATATATATATATATATATATATATATATATATATATATATATTGTTTTTAAAATATAATTATCCACTGATATGTGTTTCGTCGTCTACGACTCATCAGAGTGGCTGAATCTAGTGAAATTCGAAATCATAACCCCACGGTAATGAGCCTGAACTCTTTTCCCGCCTGGCCATCTTGCCGACTGCTTGGATATCTCGCTGTTTACTAAGATGTTATTTGCTTTCGCTTTTTTGCGATACGTTTTTGAATGAATTCAATTATTTACGAAAGTGCATTTTTACCTAAATGCGAGTTGGGAATAATTTTCTCTTGAACCAATTCGGTACCCCCACATGGGGGCAGTATATATATATATTGTTTTTAAAATATAATTATCATACTGACACGTGTTTCGTCGTCTACGATTCATCAGAGTTGCTGAATCTAGCGAAATTCGAAATCAAGACCCCCACGGTAATGAGCCTGAACACGTTATCCGCTGGTCCATCTCGCCGACTGCTTGGATATATCGCGATTTATTTACACGTTATTTGTTTTTGTTTGTCTGCGTGATTAATAAAGGATACGCAAGTACAGATGACAAGATAAACAGCCGAAATGAAAGAATGACAGCCATCGAAATCAAGTTTATATATAGATATGAAAACCTTTGCCTGCGTAATTACATCGGACACCGCGTTAAGATGGAAAATATAACTCCCAGTATACAACCTTTATTTAAATCATATAAATAAGACTGTATATTTGTCCACTGACTGTTTATTTGACCAGGTGGACGTATATTTTTAAATAAATAAACAAATTAATAAATAAAAACGAGAAACAAATGAACGGATTAAAAAGCGAGGAACAAAATAAATAAATAGAGCTTATCAACAAAAAAGATATATAAAGAAGTCGCCACCAATAAAGAAAAAACAACCATAAAGACTTAAGATACGGAAGCTACAACGATGTGGGTATAATATTACTTCAACTCAAACCAAAACCCTAGGCCAATATACAACCGCCAAGTTAAAATAAAACAATACCTCCCCGCTACGACAGCTTCACCACACGGCATCGTACTTCCCCTGTCTTCCCTCTACTCCTGCCACCCACTCCCTTTCCTCACCATCCCTCCCTCCAAAACCTCTAAGTTTCCCATTCACTAACTGGACACCCCTTTCCTTTCAGAGCCTCACTGCACCCAAATATATTCTATGAAAATGACTGTACCCTTGATTCACGTTTGAATAGCATCCCTGATTTTGGTTTGATGGGGTGGTTTATTTGAATTGAGATTTCACTGAAACATGTATGCACATATGTAATCAATATATATATTATACATGTGTGTGTGTGTATGTGTATCAGTAGTTTACATTCACAGTCTCGAAAATCTATATCTTTATATTTTCTTTCCAAATATTTTATTTTATCTTACACGTGTTTCGTTGTATTGCGTACGAACATCAAACAACTTATCACAGACAGATAATATTAAGATCAGAAAACTAAACCGTTCTCAAGTTTTTTATGGTGATGATAAATGAAATTTCTTAGGAGTCATATAATTCATTTAAAAAACCCTACATATTTCAAGGTATAATTGGGACATTACAGACGAAAAGACTAAAGTTTTTGTAGTCCTACGAGAATGTTTTAATATTTAATGTACCATGTTTTAATCTTACACACACAAACACACACACACACACACACACACACACACACACACACACACACACACACACACACATATATATATAGTAGCAAGTTAGAAAAATATATATGGCAATTAAGCTTTCTAACTTACTATCTAGCTCTACCTATGTAATTAACACTGTTGAAGTAAATACTTAGTTTACGCATAAAATTATACTTTCGTATATGATTAAATGAAGTAGTCATATATATATATATATATATATATATATATATATATATATATATATACATAAAATTTCGAAGACGCTTAACTATATATATATATATATATAATTGGCATTCGCGTTACTTCAATGTATGCTATTAAGACAAATTATCCACAGGAAGTAAGAAGTCACTTCCGCATTACACACAGTTTAAGGAGCAACAAAGTGACTATAAACTAAACGCTAAGAAGACAGGTATATTTTATTATAGGAAAATGTGTTGCGAATCCTGGCGCCACATGAATCATCAACATTCTCTCACGTCAAATTGCCTTTTTGGAGTGTTTATTTCTTCCAACATTTTTTGTTGACTTTAAATTCATCTATCCGATCTGTCAGCTATTTGGCTAATATTGGCAAGTTTGACATTTGATAAAAACATAGATTAAAAAAAAAACAGATCAGAACAGTTTAGCAGCATTAATAAAAAAGAACAGAATTGATATATTATTTCTGAATTTTTGAGATGATGATTTATACTTATTATAATTATTTTAGATTATATTAATTTCAAGTAATATATAAAATCACAATTCACAAACACACACACATACACACACACACACACACACACATATATATATATATATATATATATATATATATATATATATATATATGGATATATATATATATATATGGATGGAGATCTAAGTGTTTTATAGATATAAGGATGGAGATCAAGGTGTTTTGAAGGTCTCCAGAGGTTTCAATCTGAAAGCTTAAGGCAACTGAAAGTAAACAGAGTAAGAGCAAAACGACTAGCAGCCGCACCAATATCTGCAGCGTTAAATCCACATTCATGTTCTATTTGTAGCCTTGTTTGCAAGTCCCTTGCTGGACTAAAAAGTCATCAGAGGCAAAAGCATAAATGAGTTTTAGAAATATGGGTCGTCCGAACCTCATACGTCGAAATCAACGGGAGAGTCCATCATATATATATATATATATATATATATATATATATATATATATATATATATATATATATATATATATAATTTTAATCGTTCAATAAATTAAAAAAATTATGACGTGAAATAGTTAAATTTAAAATCAAAAGATGTTTATTATTCTATGTAAGACAAAGAATACACTTGAAATATTATAACTCCTTATCCTATAGGATTTCGATGTCTACCATCTCTTCAGAAGAGAAAATATTAGCAAATAATTATAATGGTTTGCACCTTATTTGCTAAAGTCAGTGAGACATAGAAAATCACAATTAAAAGTTTTTTTTAAGTATCTAAATATCATAGAGTAAGGGAAGTTACTGAAAAGGATATAGAAATCTACATCCAAATTGCATGGTAAAATCCGAAGTGAATGTCCTTAATAACAGTGAGGTAAAGTGATCCAATCTGTATTTTGAGTAATCCACATCACAAGGTAACAGTCCTAGAGAAATCCCACTGCTTTTCATACCAGTTGATTGTTAGATACTTTTATTCTCAAGTATATATATATATATATATATATATATATATATATATATATATATATATATATATATATATATATATATATATATATAAGAATGACTCAAAACCTGATCCAAGGCATAGGCGTTATGCCTCGACAGGTTACGCTAAGCCAGCGAGAAAGTTGTCGAAAAATAATCCGAGGAAAACATTGCCAGACGATAAATTAAAATCGCCGAAAACTAAACTCAATATAAGACTCATCCTAAGTTTTATTAAATTAAAGCAATATTCTTCAAGAAAAATATGTTAACAAAATTTTCTCAACAAATATTTTAAAGATATAGGTTTTTCTAAAGATAAAACCATGGAAACAACTATGGAAAAAGGGCAAAAAATTTTCTATTTTTCATGGAAAGTGTCGCAGCAGTTTTTTCTTGTTTGCAAAAGAAGTTTAAATTATAAAAATCGTTTTTTTTTTCCTTTTTTGAAACGATGAAAATAATGTTTTTCTAATGGAAACAACTATGTCGTGTTTTGACGGTATTACTTACGAATAAAATGATAATTACATAAATATGTTCTTTTGAAAGAGATAAAAGTTGGCGAATTGATTACACAAGCATTTGAAAAAGAATAAACTTTTAGAATGGAGTAAACCAGCTTTAAAAAAGATAAACGTTTGGAATTGACTCAACCAGTTTTTGAGAAAAGAATGAACGTTGTGAATGGATTAAACTAACTTTTTAAAATTGATAAATTTTTGGAATAAACTAAACCGACTTTTGAAAAAGGATAAACGCTGGGAATGGATTTAATCAGCTTTTGAAAACAATATACGTTTGGATTTAACTAAACAAGCTTTTGGAACATGATAAGCGTTGGGGGGAAAACAAACAATCTGGTGAAAAAGGATAAACACTAGGAATAGACTAAACCAATTTTTGAAAAATAATAAACGTAAGGAATGGACTAAACCAGATTTTGAAATATGATAAAGGCATGGAATATACTAAACCAGCTAATAAAAATGATAAACCTTTATAATGGACTAAACCAGCTTTGAAAATAAATAAATGTTAGTAATGGACTAAACCGGCTTTAGAAAAATAATAAACGTTTGGAATAAACTAAACCAGTTTGGAAAAATTGCAAACTTTTTTAATGGAATAAACCAACTTTTAAAAGGATAAACGCTGGGATTGGACAAAACGATGCCTATTTCTCCTCTTTACTATCTCTTTGTCACAGAGGAGACGTGTCTCGCCTATCTCTGTTCTTTCTTTTTTTTTACATGGGGATCACCACTTATCAAGGCCCGGAGGCCACTAATGGATAAGGGTTATTGCGTGTACAGTAATCAATAAGATAGTATTGTAGTAAGCATTAGTATTGGAGATTTGATAGAGTGTCTTACTTAAGGGGGCGGTTTGTCAGGAATTTGTTTATGTTGGATTTGAAGACATCCAAGTTGTAGTCAAGTGGGAAACAGGCGAACGGAAGAGAGTTCCACAGTCGTGCACTTCTGAGAAAGAAGCTTTGTTCATGGAATCTACGTTTGGATTTAGACACAGATAAAGAGTAAGGAAAATTATTGACATTGGTTTCAGCCAGACGGGTGTTTCTCGTGAAAGATTGGTGAGGAGGACCAGAGATTGGAGCTCAGACGAGCACTTGCCATGGAAATAACGATAAAACAAAGACAGGCTCGCAACGTCTCTTCTGTGGGAGAGAGGCTGCCGGGAATAGAAAAGGACATCCATCACTAAACCACGAAGTATATTTTGTACTCTGTCAAGGCAGAATAGGCTGTTTTTAGCAGCTCCTGCCCAGATGTGGCAGCAGTACTCCATCCTTGGACGTACTTGGCTTTTATACAGATAGAGAATTGCATCAGTAGTGAGATATCTTCTGGAGTGGTAGATGGATCCCACCATTTTCCCAGCGTCCTTGGCAACAGACCTGATGTACTTGTTCCATTTCAGATCAGGAGTAAAGGTCAAACCCAGTAGCTTGTCAAAACATGGAACTTCCCCAAGACGAGAGCCATCCATTTCAATTGATGCCAGATGGGGATAAGAGCGTTGATGATATTAAGATAGAAGCTTGGTTTTAGATGCATTAAAAGTGACCAGCCACCTCTTCCCCCACTCAATATCAGAGGAGAGAGAATCAGAGAGAACTTTGTTATTTACAGCCTTTGATGTGTTGCCATAGATGGTCGTGTCATCAGCATAGATGTCAACGAATGATTTAAGCATATGTTTTGGGAGATCATTGATGTAGATCAGGAAGCGAGTTGGGCCCAGAATGGACCCCTGAGGGACTCCAGCATTAATACTGTGGGCCTCTGATTTCTGCCCATCAACCACTACTGTTATGAACCTATCGGAGAGAAATGATTTAATGATTGAGTAAATATTTCCAGTGATACCGTAGCTGGAAATCTTGATAGCAGGTGCTCCACTGAACTGATATCTATGATCACTCTCCCATGAGAACATCAGAAGCAATTAATCGTCCACGTTCAACAATTGTTGTATAGCCGGGAGGTTTCATATTAAGAGATAGGATGGGGACATTCATATTGATGAGGGGAGAAGAGAGAGAGTGAGACATTTATACAATTCTGTAGATTCTTAACATAGCACATATAGCGAGGAGAGGGTGATCAGTTATTTTAAGACAAGAGGGGGCAGTCATTACTTATGATGGAGAGGGGGACACATTACTTAGGATGGGTTATACAAAGTTCATTAATAACAATGAGTGGGAATAGTGTTCATATAAGATGATTACACATTACATTTAATTTGCTCTTTTATTACATATGACCGGTGACATCCAGGAATTCAAAGTCAATTCTACATGTTTAATGTTCTAACCCTTCGTTTCTAAAGGGGGACTCTCCTCATGTCAGCTCTGTCCGGCTGACGGTGCTGACTTCGATCCGGACTCGACTTCCTCCGATCTTCGTCTCCGTCTCTGATCTTCGACTCTAGCTCCTATATTGAGAACTCATTTCTGCCATGCTGTCATGCGTGTGTCTGTAAACGTGATCGCCCCACGTGGCCTAAACATACGTGGTTCGGCACATGTTTCCAAACCATTTCTGCAGACAAAGAATTCTCACTAACCTATTTTTCGACCTAACTTATTTTTCAATATGTTTTTAAATTGAAATTGTTCCTTCTTCTCTAGCTGACCTTATTTTAATTCAGTTTTCATAAAAAAGAATTGAACAATTAAAATTCCTTTTACAAAAAACATATCTAAACTACTTTTTGTGAAACTGAACAATGTGAAATTCCATTTCTGAACCTTGCTTACAAAGTTCAAATCTCGGTCCTAATATCATTTTCACTTATCTAATGTTTTTCTTACTTACAAGAAAAGGGGAACCTTTTCTTATAACACAATTCCTTTACTCTCTATTAGTACCTAAAAGTCCGCGGGTAAAGTTTCTTTACACGAACTGTCCGTCTGTGTAACACGATACCGGGAGACTGCTTCTAAACTGGCTAAAACATAATTGCATTGAAGTCCTATGTAAACAGGTCCTTGTTGCGTAGTCCTCTTAAACACGCAAATTTTATACAATTTCCACCAGTACCTATCATCATAGTATTGTCTCATCGGCATCCTGGCATTCATTAACGCTTATCATAAAGTGGGCTTTGGGTTTTAATTAGTGCTGATACATTTGTTACAAAACATTTAAGGGTCTCAGAGATGTAGTATTACATAATAAAAAAAGAACTGATGATATAATGTTATAAATTGAATTTAAAAATATCTTGATTCTGCAATATTTTAAGTTATAAATTTATTATATTTTTCTAGAATATCTTGTCCTTTTCTTCTTCAACTTTAACAACTAGTCCTTTACTTTTCCATGTTCAAACTGAACCAGTTAATTCACTTGTTCTTTGTTTAATTTCAGTCATATTTTGCCCCACACATAACACACAAATATTAAGTAACAATGTACGGCACTCGCCTGTTTTCAATAAAATACCCCAATTATCCTCACTTGTTATTTCTCTTTTCGCGGGAGCGGTGAATTGGTAGCAACAGTAGTCGCTGAACCGACGTGGTTGCTATGAAAGCCAGTCATAAAAAACGTCGCTCACATAACGTGTTTTTTTACGATATTGAACACCAGTAAATTCATCACAAGAGAGAGAGAGAGATGTAGAGCTTCCACTTTCCCATCATTGTAGAGCTGGTGGCATAATATAAAGCCTACAGCATAAAACGTGGATGTTTTGAAGAAAGCGCCGCACCCAAATATCCCAACCCCATTAAAAAAAAAGCAAAGAAAATTTGCGTTGAAGTATCAAAAACCTTCCATTTCTTGATATCGATGATAGAATCTGTTAATATGATTGAATATTTGCATAAAAATACATCCTTTTATATTTCTGCTTACACCTAAAATCACACAGATGAATATCATTTTCCGATGTTTTCAACATGGGTCTGTCTTTACCCTCACTTAACCCTACCCAATCCTAACCATAACCATAACCGTTAACATGTAAAAACAGCGACCTAGAAAGAAAATGGCCGTTGAATTCTTCAAATGTGTCCAACAAGTCTTGTAAATGGTGTTCATGGCAATGATTTCATGCAGAATGAAGAAATAACAATATTTCAATGTGTCATGAAGATATCTGACAATTTTGAATTGCCAAACGTCGATTAATAGCCTATTCCAGGAGGTGTGAAATCTTTGATTCAGCATGAGCATTGCGCCGTTATTCGCAGTCCATTGATGGTTGGATACTGAAGTGATAAAAACATGGATTTTGTCGTTTAATACATAAAAAAAAAATATATTTTTGAGTGAAGCAAATTTTCTTTTCGAACAATTATCTTTATCAGTTATAAAAACTGGTCGTATTTGAAATAGGTCGAAGAAAATGATGCAGCTGTAGTAGTGATATCGCGCTATAGCAACACAAGAAAATATCTACTGGTGTTTTGAATTTGTACAATGAATCATTCTAGCAGGGTTACACAGCCTTGCCCGGGGCCATAAAACAACAACAAAAAATAAAACAGATTAAAAAGTACGAGTAAAATCTTTATATCAAACTTCTATCTCTCTCAATTCTCTATCTTTCTCTCTTTTCTCCTTCCCCATTTTTCTACTTAATTCTCCCCCGCCTGTAATTTCAGCCCATATCTCTCCCTTTAATAGTGAACGTCATTCATCTCTTTCATATAATAGATAACATTGGTAATGACAGAACTCCTCCTTTGAAGAAACCCATCGCGTTGATCCCCGGTGAAATACTATTTTTGTAAATTAGGATATTATTCATCCAATGTAAAGCGGAGCAATCATATACCAACGTTTGGGGTGTTTCATTTGTTGTTTTGTTTATTTTAGCTAGGCACACACACTGACAACTATCCGTTGTATTATAGATTACATATAAAAGAGGACACGTGAAATAAAAAAAAAATCGACGTAATTTCTATTATTTATTATTGTAGTTGTGGTAGTTTAACGTGTTGTGACAGAGTAGCTGTGTTTTGATTAGGGCTATGACAAGAGAATATTATTATCATTGCTTTGACTCTCGAGTATATATCGACACAGTTAATCAATCGAGAACCACATCACTCGATCTAAAAACCTATTAGATATTAACTGATATATACTCGAGAGTCAAAATAATGAACATAATATTCTCTTGTAATAGATATGATTTCAATAACGTGCGTTTTTAATGAGAATACTATTGTCATACTATTAAATCCCGAAAATACAGAGTAGCCAACTCGTGGCCGATTATTAGTGTACAGTTTATCATAAATTTAGTATAAATTTCGATAAATGAAAGAATGTTATAGAAACAAAAACGTATTCTACGTTGAGAAAATATTTACATTAAAATAGTTTCCAAGAATTTTAATTTGAGGAAAAAGAATTTGATAAATAGAAGTAAACATTGATTACTAGGTGACAGAGATCAAACGATGATCACGTGGTGATACGTGTTGATGACGTCATTTTGAAGGGGGGCGATTTTTTGAACGACAGGTAGATATTAGTCGGGGTTGATAATCAGAGTGGTTATTCAGAGTTGAAAGATATTCTGCAATCAAAAGGGAGGGAGATGGTCCATTGACTGTAATGGCTCCGAGCAGCGGTGACTGTCGGAAAATGTCGATAGTCAATATGTAAAAATCTTATACTCGCGTGCAGCTTTTCAGTGGGGAAACATTGGTAAATGAAGTTGCTGTAAATACAGCTAAGATTTCGGGCGTACAAATATTCATTTGCAGCTTTTCCAAGGATCCGTCAAATGAAGATCAACCTAGATAGTAATAGGTATGTTCCCTCATTAGCCGATGTTAACCACCAAAGAGAACTGTATCCGTCTTCTATTATTGTAAAGGCCGCCTGTCATAAATATGATATGCCCTGTGTATACACTCATTCTTATCATAGATTATCACATTTACACTTCAAATATGTATATATATATACATACATATATATTCAACATCTTAGAGATAATTAAATATATCACACACTATACAGAAAATAGACATATTAATACAACATACTAGTAAATATATGAATATATTATTTAGACTAATATACAACATTATCTGCAGTCTAGTTGTAGCAACGTACTTATAACTATGTTTCCATTGTCATATATAGTGGAAGCTGTGTACGTGTTATTAGTCTTATATGAGTGATAAGCTATATCAATGCAATAGTGGCGGTAAAGTTTTAACAGTGTGGCTGCGTATTATGTAAATAGCAGTGGTGAGGTGTAACAATGGCCGTTTCTGTGTAGGTATGGCAGTAAAGCAATAACAGCGTAGTTGTGCTGTGCTGTTTCCCTGTGTATAGCAGGGGTGGTGTTTTTTTTTCAAAGAATGTGGTGCTGTTATACAAATATGCCACAGAAATCATATATGTACGTTGTATCAGTGTAGCTGTCACATTATATTAATGACAACCCGTGGCAATTTACCCTAGTAAACTCTAGTTTACTTTTCGGTAACAAATGAGAGTTAGCATCCCATTTATTATATTATTTCATTGAAGATTGTATACTTGTATTGATATATATGTTACAATATACTTTCGGTATCACGACAGCGTGTATAATAAAATATATAAGAATAAGGAATATATATATATATATATATATATATATATATATATATATATATATATATATATATACTAGCAAAATTACCCGTCGTTGACTGAGTTCACAAACAGCCTACAGAAAATGGACTCTGATTTATGAAAGTATGATAGCTTATGAAAAGGAAGGATTGTAAAGAGATAGCTTCGAATTTGGGCGTATCAAAACCAAAGTAAAATATGATGAAAGTAAAAAAAAATGATAAACCCCATAATTTATTATACCATACCGGTTCACCTCTAAAACATTTATCACAATATTCTGTGGATCTATATTAAAAAAACCTTGTTAAACTTTGTGACATATTTCCATTCTATGGAGGTCAGACGCGAACGAACACCCCATAATTTTATTATACCATATTTCTTCAAACTAAAACATAATTATCGAAGTATATTATTATGTACATCTATATCAAAAACACTTGTAAACGTTTTTTTTTTAAATTTTTTATTTCCATATGTATTTATATCACTAGTTATAATTCCAAAACCCAAAAAGTGTATTTTTATGTAGTAAGTCTTGCACGTGTTTCGTTGAATAGCAAATTTCCCCCAAACAACTCATCAGAGGAAAATATCTTTTCTTCATAAAACAAAAAACAGTTATATAGTTTTCTTCTTGTTTTTTGTTTTGTTTCTTTTTTCTTGGAATAAAAATGATTTTGTCAAGGAAATATTTATAAAAGTTCACAAAATCATAAAAATAAGAATAAAATAAAAACATTTTATTTATCATGGAATATATAAATATTTACCTCTTCTACAAGAAATTAGATAGTAGGTCGGGTGAGTGTTGAAAAACCAGCGTACTTGTTTAAGCGTACTCTGGCGTACAAAATATGAATGATAAAACCCGTCGACATACCCGGGGAAGAACCACAGGCTATCAGCAATATATTTACTTCTCAGAGAAAAGGTCAAGTCCAAGGAAGGGGGTCTTCTAATACTAAGCATACCTCACCTCAACGGAAACACATTTACTGTTGGACTGGTTGTCGAGAACATATCCCCAACTTGTACGAACGTCTGTTCAGCTATGCCAAATAGAGGAATGGAGAGATAGAAAAAGATAGCGGTGACAGTTATTTGATGTGTTTCTACAAGTATTGTGTTTAATATTTGATTTTTCAGCGATTATCGACACTTCCCAGGTAGACTTCTTACGTCGGCCATGTTTTATTGTTCTAACTTAAAACTTGTGTTTTAAACTAGATAAATGTACAAATAAAAAAACTCTATTCAAGCATGTAGAAAAGTAACTCTTCTGACCTTTGGTAACATTTTCTTGTTAAATATTTGCTGTTTGACAACTCTTTCGTTTTATTTTCTATACTGCAAAATGTCCCCAAAAACAGTTAAATTTATATGGAGGGTCAGTTTGATGTATCGCATAATGGAAGAGGGTTAAATTTCCGGCTAAATAGCTGTTTTCGGTAACAAATGAGAGTTGGGTGTAGACGAGACATTGCGTCTGGTCTGTCTCCATCATGGATGAGTACACGGATCGGGGTCAGATATTTAAACAAAAATGGCCGAACTGAAATGCATACTCGCACAGCGCAACATTGACTTGTTTGCGTTGGCGCCAGACCAAATGTCGGATTTGCAAATAAAAAGGCAGCAAAACAAATTCTTGATATATTGCCAAAGATTTCAAGAGTGTTCGGCAGCTGACTGGCACCAGAATAAAATAAAATAATTAAATAAAATCGTTAATGTAAAATAAGAAAATTCCTCGATAGGATTTTTCAGATTACATCAGAAAAAATGTCATGGCAGCCACTACTTATAAAAAAAACTCTTCTACAAGTAAACGACAAGATTATGCAGCTAATAGCTTTTCGTATAATTACGACCCGGAAATAGTTTGAAGAAGAAAAAGAGATTTATTAAATTATAACGCTGGAAGCTATACTGAATAATAAGAGCATGTGAGATCCGTGGAAATGCCACGGTTAATTTAAATGAAGTAGCCTATAATTTACCTACATAGGCGTATTTTATATATCAATATAAATATATACATCTTTCAAGGCTTTTATCTTTATAGGCGCTATATACTGCAAGTACATCTTTAGTTCTAAGATTGAGTTATGTTTGAATTAACTTTAGTTTTAAATGTTTGAATTAGCCGTAATTTATAATCACCTGAAACGCTCACCCATCTTTTGTAACAGCGCGGACGCGCGTATACAGAGGTCGAGCCATGTGCGAAGAAAAAGATTATAAAAACCGTGTCTAAAGACGATTACCTGCAGCACGTTCAAGTGTAGGGTCAAGAGCACGGTCGAAACTACGTGCGAGAGGACAGAGGTCAGAGCCAAGTATATATATATATAAAAGCCAAGTACGTCCAAGGATGGAATACTGTTGCCATATCTGGACAGGAGCTGCTAAAAAAACAGCCTATCCTGCCTTGACAGAGTACAAAATAGACTTCGTGGCTTAGTGGGGGATGCCCTTTTCTCTACCCTGCAACCTCTCTCCCACAGAAGAGACGTTGCGAGCCTATCCTTGTTTTATCGTTATTTCCATGGCAGGTGCTCGTCTGAACTCCAATCTCTGCCCCCCCCCTCGCCAATCTTTCACGAAAAACACTCGTCTAGCTGAATCCACTGTGAAAAATTTCCCCCACTCTTTATCTGTGCCTAAATCAAAACGCAGATTCCATGAACAAAGCTTCTTTCTTAGAACTGCACGCCTGTGGAACTCTGTTCCGTCTGCCTGCTTCCCACCGGACTTCAACTTGGATGTCTTCAAGTCCAATGTTAACAAATTCCTAATGAACTGCCCCCTTAAGTAAACACTTCATCAAATCTCCACACTAACGTAATATACTTGCAATAACCCTTATCCCTGAGTGGCTTCCGGGCCTTGATAAGTGGTGATCACTGTGTAAAAAAAAAAAAGTAATACAATCACAGTTTATTCTGGAAAATACCTGGAAATAAATGTCGTTGTTAAAAAAGGAGTCGAGTTATTACTTGTCCTATGTTCCTTGCAACGTACTCTGCTACAACGTGTTTGGTCTACGTGTATAAACGTGTGTAACGTTATATTTTTTCTGAGCTAATTATGTGCTTTTTCAGCCATCTTCTCACCCTAAATACTTTCTAATATTTCTTTCTACCTCTGTATCCAATTTGAGAAAAATGACTCACTTTTTTAGCATCGCTAGAAAATGTTCCTATTTACCTGCCTCCCCACGAGAGCAGATTTAGATATAAGGTCGATTTTTAATGTGATGAAATCTACACCCCCAAAAGGGGCATTTTGCATAGGAACAAAAATAAAAATTGTCTCACTCATGAAGGATTTCTCCCCCACTGTTCGAGGTGAGAGAAAGTGAAGTGCAGCCTGAGAACAAATACTACACTATGATCATGGCCCGAAGGCCAATGGAGATAAAAACGGCAATATCTTATTTTTAAAGAAAACTCTCGAATGCGGAAACTAATCCATATGAACTACAGACGATAACTAGCCACATGGAAGATACAACGTAAGTACTACAATAAAATAGACCATATATAGTGTTTTTTACAAAGGAGTTACTATTTATCAAGAACGGTAAGCCACTTGAGGATAAAGGTTAATGAGTGTACAGTAGTCAAATGGGCAATATTATATTAATCGTTAGTGATGAAAATTTGGTAAATTGGATTACTTAAATGAGACAACTCATCAAGGGATTGTTAACTTTGGCCTCGAAAGCGATCATTTTGTAGTCAGTTGGGAAAAACGGGAAACGGAAGAAAGTACTACAAGCGTGCAGTTCTAAGAAAGAAGCTCTGTTCATGGAATCGATGTTTAAGTTTAGGCACAGATAAAGTGTAGTAGAAATTATTGATAATGGTTTCAGCTAGACAAGTGTTTTTCGTGAAATTGTGGCGAGGGGGGGCCATCGATTTGAGCTCAGATGAGCATTTGCCTGGAAAATAATAGTAGAACAGAGACACACTTGCAACGTCTCTTCTGCAGGGAAGAGAAAAAGGCATCACTCATTAGGCTACGTAGTCTATGTTGACTGATCTCCGAGCAATGCAGGACCAGTGATGACAGGACAAATCAGCTGCAGTCTAACACTATGCTGACACTCAAAACACTAAAAAAAAAACATTTCCAGCTCACTGTAAACTGTTTTCGGTCCCTCTATCTCTTACAATGCACCATTACTATCGTCAGATAGGAAGACACTTAGCAAGGACTAGGAGGGTCTTAGCACGCGCTCGCAGGTGCACTTCAGCACTCTGCGAAACCGACCCTTGTCATTTGACTTAGACGCACTAAATCAGATTCCCCACAACCCATACAGGATTCGCTCGCTAACACCCCTAACATTAAGGAGATCAAGAAGGCGATTTACCAGACAATCTTCGGCAGGGCATCGGGAATGGATGGCATCCCTGCTGAGATCTACAGGGCAGTAGACCTCAACGCCCTTGGGACTTTCCGCGATGTTCTGTTCATTTACAGATGCAAAGTCAGAGTGTGGGAACTACAGGGCCATTCCTCGCCTCTCAGTTGCCGGAAAAATCTTTGCACCGGTCATCCTAAACAGACTCATCACACTCTGAACTTGCCGAGGCACAGTGCCGTTTCGGACCTGGCAGAAGCACTGACATTTGCCGTGAGACAACTTCAAGGGAAATGCATTGAACAGAACAAGCCTTTCTACTTAGTATTCATCCACTTGACCAAAGCTTTTGACACCGTCACAAGTGAGGCACTTTGAACAGTCCTTGAGAACACCGTTTGTATCGAAGATAAGGCTCTTACATGATGGTATGACTGGCCAAGTTTACTCCAATGGCAATGTGACAGGTGCTTTTCAGATCATCAATGACATAAAGCAGGGTTGCATACTAGCTCCAGTCCTCTTCAACGTATTTTTGCGTGCTGTCCCATCTTGAAAGGGGGTCTACATTCGTTACCGCTTTGACGGCCCTCTCTCTCTCTCTCTCTCTCTCTCACTCTCCCCCTCTCTCTCTCTCTTCGACCTGCGTCGACTAACAGCAAAAACGAGGAGCCTGCAAACTCTCCTCCAAGAGGTTTTTTGCTGATGACGGGGCACTAGTGGTGCACACAGAACAAGACTTGCAGCAGATGCTGGACCGCTTCTTTGAGGCATCCAAACTCTTCGGCCTGACAATCACTCTTAAAAAGACAGAGGTGCTCTATCAGCCTGACCCATACTCCCTATCCTCTTCCCCTACCATCACCACTAACGACACACCACTTGCCAATGTGGAACATTTCAAATATCTGGAGAGCACCATATCATGTGATAGCTCTTTGGACAGAGAAATTAACACTAGAATGTGTAAGGCAAGTCAAGCACTAGGCAGACTCGACGAACACAACATCCGCCTATCTACAAAACTGAAGGTCTACAATGCCGTGGTTATTTCTTCCCTCCTCTATGGTTGAGAGACGTGGACACTGTATCGCAGGCATCTCTAGAAACTGGAGCTTTTCCACGTGTGAGCTCTTCGCTCCATCCTGAGAATTAGGTGGCAGGACCGCATCACCAATGTGGAGGTCCTTGCTAATGCAAAGTCCACCAGCATAGAGTCCACCATCATCAAAGCCCAACTTCAATGGGTTGGACACGTGATTCGAATAGAGGGGTGTCAGAAACCGGGACACCTGATGTACGGGGAGCTTTAGGTTGGCAAACGAAACCAAAGTCGACCAAGACTGCGGTATAAGGACACGGTCAAAGCCAATCTCCAGTGGTACTTCATCGAAGGATCTGGAGGGTTTGTTATCAACAGACTAAAATGGCGAGGTTTAGTTCATAGAGCTGCTGCCACTTTTGAAGAGGCTCGATGCCAGAAACTCACTGCATCCAGAGAGAAACATCACAGAGCAGCCTTAGCAGCGATAACAACAACTGACTTCCGATGTGCCCACTGTTCAAGACTCTGTGCCTCTAGGCTGGGATAGCAGCCACCTCCTTATTCATAGATGAGATGCAAAACGAAAACGTTGTTTTTGGATCCGATTGACAACTAACATTATTTCCATTAATAAAGTTTATGAAAGGACGTATGATCTTTTGAAGTTGAACATAAAAAATAATTGCACTAACCTAATATATCTATATCTATCTATCTATCTATCTATCTATCTATATATATATATATATATATATATATATATATATATATATATATATATATATATATATATATCCGTGTGCTAAAACATGTTCAGCCTAACTACGACGTAATCATGCACAACGTAGAAAATATGACAAATAGACTTAGCGTAATAGTTAAATGAAACTAATCATCCAATAACAAAACAACAAAAAAAATGAATAATTAATTAAAGTTCATTTTTCAAAGGAATATGTAAATAAGTTTACTGATATAAAGTCGCTCACATGCCTGGGTATATTAAGAAATTACAGAAACGGACAGAATACTTTTAATGTCAATGTAAGTGCGACAAAAAAACTAAACGGTATATGTGTATAGACATATAAGTAAGGTATATTTATTTTTATATAATTGCATGCACATGGTTCACTCTTAAACTAATTAACTGTTCATTAGGAATTTTGGGACACGGATACTTAGTGGTCTAAGTATTAGTTATACTTAATTTGGTGTAGTTTTATGGAAAATCGTAAATTATCTATTATTTAAATATAAAAACTTTTTTTCACATATTTGAAAACATTATTTTGTAAGATTAATTTGAAATTTCAGAAAAGTGCAAATGCTATTGGGTACGTAGTGTTACATAAGACGGTAATGATGTTGAGGTGTTGTGCGTATCCACTTTGTGTATACAAGTCTCTCGTCGCCAATACATTGGGCCCGGAGGAGTCACTAATGAAAACACCAACACAGATATGGTTAGAAACGGTAAAATGTATCGAAAGAAAACAGAATATGTAATGAGTAACAGTCGAAGTACATGCCGTCAAAATGGCGTACTTCGAAGTACAAAGACAAGTATTTCTTACTTTCCAAATCAGGGAGGTAATTCCTTGGGGAGGTGAATCTCCTACAGTTCCACAGAACATTTTGCATCAGTCTGAACAGCAAAATGCTATTGAAATGACCTAGTTGTTGTCGGAGTGGAATCTAGACTTATGTGTACTACGAAAGACACAAACCACTATTTATCATCATCCCAGCACGAGATGATGTGACACAAGGTCGGAAGGCGGAAAAAAATAAGTCTGACTTTCACCGTAGGTATTTCCTAGAGAAGCGCACCTCAAACATAAAGCGATAAATTTGCTACTGCAGGAAGCGGTGTAAGGCCTGAAAGGGAGGTTTTCCGTATACTCAGAATATTTTGTATGAGTGCGACAGCAAAAAAGGGAATCGAAAATGGCCAAGTTTCTGTCGAACTGATTGTCGAGGTTTAAACCTGAAATTACCTGTACTACAGTACACAGACGGATGTTTTCGTCTCCCCTACAGCGAAAGAAAGTGACAAAACGTCGAAAAGTGCGAAAATAAGTTAATGCTTACAGAGAAGAAGCACTTCGACCCTGCAAAAATATGCCTGAGTGGCACCTTTGGCCTGCTTAGGCAACAAGCAATAAACATGCTCTTGCCGAAAGTCGGATGGCAAGGCCTGCGATGGTTGACCTCCTAAGCGTACACAGAACATTTTGCATCAGTTCAACAGCAAAAAGCCCATAGAAATCACCCAGTTTCTCTCGAACCTCGGCTAATGTGAACTGCTAAGCTAATAGATCGATATTTACCTCTCTCCCAACACGATAGGATGTGACACAAGATCGGATGTTTAGAAAATGAGTCAGTGCTCCAATAGTAGAACTTGGGCCCTACAAAAAAATATAAGAAGCCCAGTCGGCAGTCTCCGGTGAGGGCGTTTCAGGCAACAAGCGATAAACTTGCTCCTCTCAAAAACCTTTAGCCAAGGGCTGTGAGAGTTGACTTCTCAGAGCTAAACAGGACATTTTGCATTAACTCGACAGTTAAAAGTCACTGATTGCAAGTTTGGCACCACACCTATTGTTAACCGTGAAGTTTACAGACCACTCCAAGAGTTGTACCTTTCGGTCGATTTCCACAGTTCGGAAGATTTAATCTTTATTCATGATTAATTCCTTACAACAAAAAATATTTAGAACCAATAGTCTTATACAAAAGTAACATACTAGTGTTCTCACCATTCTATGTAATGAATTGTTCAGAGCAGACATTGTTTTTTAACATAAGATAACAGGAAATTAGTAAAAGTTTCGTAAAACGCACAACGTATTAAACAATTGAGAAACGTGCCCTGATTATTGAATGTTCGTTTGTCGAAACGACGAAGACCGTTTATCGCCTTGAGGATCATGGATGACACGCGCTGTGAGTTTGTTTAAGGTGAAGCTGATATGCGTAAAGCCTGTTTCACTCTCTCATCACAACCAGACCGATCCTGCAGCAGGACAGGGTTCAGGGTTACGACAGCTGGAGACAAGGTTGAGTACATTAACTGCCTGAAGTATGGACACCCTACTATATACAATGCCTGGTATTTCATAATGTTCACCACGCTTGTACTGGTCAAGATCAACGTTGCTTAAATTCGGTGATCTAACAAGAACCAGTGTGTCAACATGATTATGCCCTGCTTACAAATGACGATAATTAGTATTGATAATTAGGCAGAGTCAATCGAATTATTTATTTGTTTATATAGACACACAAGGTATCATAGTCCACTTATAAATTTATACAGTCAGTGTTATTATTTTCGCTGTAACGATTAGAAGACCTCACGTGAAAACCATGGTTTAATATATAATAACAACCAAGTTGTTAATATCAACATTTTAATTTTGGCCAAAGAAAGGAGTAAGCCAGAAAAAATATATGTGAAATTTTATCTCATATGCCGTTGTTCCTTCTCTCTGCAATATATTCTCTCTGCAACAAGCTATTCTCTTCATACGTCTTTGCTGGTTCAGTTACTTTCTTAGTCATAATCCTGATTATTCCATCCATAAAGCCAATGAGCTAGCTCCCTAGGATGAGACGATGCAGAGATTAGCTGAAAACCTGACTCAGCACAGCGAAACTGAACTGATCCTGGACACTCGATTCGACGCTGGAACCGTAATTGGCTTACTCTTGTATCCGATGCTGCGGTAGAGAGTCTAACTTTGTTGTTCGGAACGCGGCTAATTCTCTGGATGAAAACAGCACAACCACTACGGGATAAATCTCAAAACAAGTTCAAGGTCATATATATAAAATTAAGAGACACGCTCAGTCGATAAATGGACAGAAACAGACTGACAATAGCTAGGAATACACAAATAAAGTCGAAGAGTAACGTGAATGCGGGATATCAGCAGTTCGCAATCAAAGGCCATTACTTCTATCAAGAAAAGAGTCAGCAGTCATCGAGACAAGCTTGCAAACTGTTATCCGAACAATTGTTCTCAGATAAGTTTTCTTGATGGCACGTATTCGCAAAGCTCTTCATGTCTGTACATTTACCATTTCCCGTTGTTTATCATTTTTTTCTTGCTTGCCCAAGTAAAATTGTTTAATTATAAACAATTTTGTTCTGTCTTTTCAAAAATTCTCGGTCCGCAATTCAAACCTCAGCGCGCATCTATGAGAAATAGTTTTATATTCTCACGTGTAAAAATTGAAACATGCTTTCGGGATAAAAATTCACATATAATATTATTAACTGATTTTTGATTATGTTATTATCTATACTCGTAAATATTCCTCTATTTTCCAATAATAATGTGAGGATATTAGTTTCCTCATATCATAAAAATACTGTATTCTAGGTGACGGTGGATAAACGATTAACGGTACGGACTAAGAATCTTGATCTGGCAGTGGTTAAATAGTTAAAGACGCAGACAAAATAATCTTGGCATGCCAAATTCAAGTCTTATCAAATCTACATCTGACTTTATGTTCAATGTCACAGAAAAGAGGTAAATAAATTTATATATTGCATGCATACACACGTTTTCTTTGGAATCAAATTTGTAAGGATAATGTGCAGGGAGTTGAGCAGCAAATTGCTGTTCAAATTACACTTATACTACTGCATACACGCATACACATATTTATAGAATAACCTGTGCTTCTAAAGTTTATTTGCCTACGTCTGTGGATATGTAGGGTGTTTTAATTAAGAAGCTTGAGTCTTTCTTAATTAAAAACAATGAGTCAACTATCATGGAGTATATGATTTTTAATCTAAAAAATCTACCAATTGCAAGTACGATTACATATATATATATATATATATATATATATATATATATACATAACTACTTCATTTACTCACATAAAATTAATATACTAAAGTATAGATTTATGCATAAACTTTAAGTATTTACTTAAAAAGTTCTCAATACGTAGGTAGAGCTAGTTAGTAAGTTATAAAATATATATGGCGATTAAGCTACACTGAATATTCCGCGTTTCATCCAGTCTAGGACTCTTCAGGCTTATGCGCATAAGCCTGAAGAATCCTAGAGTGGATGAAACGCGGAATATTCAGTGTAGCTTAATCGCCATATATATTTTATAAGTTACTATATATATATATATATGTATATATATATATATATATATATATATATATATATATATATATATATATTCATATGAATTTGTTTTGGGGAATATTGATATTAATATTAAAAACCCTTTCTCCATTTATTTAAAAAGGAAATACAACTGGTCGTGGAAGTGCATTCATCTGCAAAAGATCTAGCATATTTGCATATTCTTTTAAAGATCCATTTTAATTATTCACTATGAGATTTTTCGGTTTTCTTAATGGATTATCATCTTTAGTTAACTATTACGTGTAATTATGTTTATGCAGATATTCTTCATGATTTATACTTGCGTAATATTTACGTAAAAATGTTATAGTAAACACAATCATTATTCCATATATATATATATATATATATATATATATTAATCTATGCGTATATATATATATTAATCTATGTGTATATATATATTAATCTATGTGTATATATATATTAATCTATACGTATATATATATATATGTTTTAAAACAATTGCCTACCAAACTCCTCTGTCAGCTTTTAGTCTACATACATAAAACACTTAATATATAGGATATTCGAACCCATGCGAAACTTTATATTTGGGTTTTAGCAGGAGAAAATCGGTACAAAAGTGTAAAAATTAAAAAAATGGAATTTGACAAGTGAAGGTCGAACGACGGCATTACGATCATGAATGCGTGATGTAATAGCTATTGGTTAATGTTTTAATTTTTAGCCTTACGGCAAACATGTCTTCCTAGCTCAGGAACTGACGTCGAAGGAAAAAAAGTAAATCGTCAACTAAACGTTTTGGTTTCGATTCTCGGTGATGGGGCACGAGTTATTTAAAAAAAAAAAAAACCCTTCTTAATCATCACTATATATCGTGCCCAATATGATATAATATAACAATCAATACGAAATCTGCATTAATTAAAATATCATATTTAAGTGTTTTTCGACTGGGCAGTTCCAGGCGGCCTTCTAGTATATATATATATATATATATATATATATATATATATATATGACTACATATATATATATATGACTACTATTTAATCACATAAATTAATATTTGAAAATATAATTTTATGCGTAAATGTTCAGTATTTGCTTCAACATTGCTTAATACATTGATAGATCTAGGTAGTAAACTATGAATATATATATAGCAAGTAAGCTACACAGAATATTCCGCGTTTCATCCTCGCGAGAATTCTCGCGAGGATGAAACGCGGAATATTCTGTGGAGAGAGAGAGAGAGAGAGAGAGAGAGAGAGAGAGAGAGAGAGAGAGAGAGAGAGGACGGATTGCCCCATATTAAAAACCGACCTTGTGTCTTACTTTGCTCTTGTGGGTAGGCAAGTAAATAGGAACATTACAGATTTATTTAACAAAAAAAAAAAAAAAAAAAAAACTACATACAAACATACAATTAGGTATCGTTACATTACCTATCGAGCCATTTGGCATAACGTCTAGTGATTAATCGTCCGGGAGATCGGGATTCGTTCTCGGTCGAGTCATACCTAAGAAACATTATTTTATGCTCACTTTTTTAAAAATTGAAAATCGCTTCAGACAAAGCATGATGCCATTTGTTGTAGGAGGCTAAAATACTTGATAAGACCACATTAATAAAACCAGCTAGTTTTGAAAACCAGTCAAATATAGTGTGAGACGAATAGATTCAGGCAGAGGAATAGTTTCTGTGTCAGAAATAATCGCGCATAGAATGTGAGGACAAAAGAACAAAACAAGGGGAGCAAGAGTTACAAGGCTGCTGAAAGAAACCCCATCTGTTTAGAAACCATAAACAGGTACTATCACTACGTGCCAAAAGATTCGAAATTAGGATTTCATCACCGAATGTAGCATGAGACGATAACGAGGAATTCAGATAAAAGGGCGCATGCACGGGAATCGAATTTGAAGCAAGGGATGCACAATCACAAAGCAAACCTTTCCTGAACTCGCACTGCTTGAGTAATGCGTTAAGGAGATGTCCTTGATGACTTGAAACATTGCCGGGATTAGCAGAGATCTAGCCAGCATACTCATCTAATTTCACAAATTGTCATAAATTTACGGCTGACTAGACTCAGCGTGTCTTACCTTCTGCAATTTAATGATGATTGCTGTGCTAATGTGGCTATATATATATATATATATATATATATATATATATATATATATATATATATATATATATATATATATATATATATATGTTTTAAGAAAAATAGAAAAACCGAATAAAATTATTAAAAAATCAACGTTTCGTCCTTATTTCAGAGGACATCTTCAGGATAATTGAAATAAAAATGTAAGAAAAGAAATAGTCATAGATCGTGCGAAAAAGACAGTTTTTTAATCCTACCCATGTCGGGAAGGACAAATATGTGTGCGTATGGGAAGGTTGGGTTGTTCGATGTCTATATATACACTTTTAAAAATGCATTAAAATAAATATGTACATTTTTTTTTTATTTCTTCTGCAAAACTACTCATTTTCCTGAAACATTCAAGGAAAAACGGCTAGCCAGGATCCACCCTGATACCTTGCTCTTTGATTATTATTTTCCCTATGCTAGGGGTTAAATGGTAGAAGCCTTTTCTTTGCGTAATAGTATTAGTATTCAATATTAGTGCTGATTCTAAAAGTCTTCTTTTAGCTCTATCTATCACGTATTTAATAATTTTCGCTTGATCTAAATTAAATGAGTGATCGTGTTCTGCACAATGGCAAAAGAGTGCATTTAGGGCGTTACCATTCCTTATATCTCTTCTGTGCTCGTTAAGTCTTAATTTCAATTTTCGTTGTGTATCACCTATGTACGCTTGTTGACAGTTGTTACATCGGATGGAATATATACCGGCATCGGATAATTTAACCAGGACTATATATATATATATATATATATATATATATATATATATATATATATATATATATATATATATAGTCCTGGTTAAATTATGCACATAATCTTTCACCAATACCTCTCTTTACATTTTTCTTTCCATCATTTCGAAATAAATTAAACTTGCTTTTATCACTAAAAAATACTTTTGTCCAAATTTAATATGCACACATTAGATACCTGTTTGAAAGCTCTAATCACTTCTTATTCTTAAAAGTAACAAGTGGTTTCTTCCCTAGAGTTCAATTAAACAGCCCTATTTCTTGCAGTCATCTAGAAACAGTCTATCTTGACACATTAACACATGATGTACTATTCATAACCCTTTTAATATATGTACAAGACTTAAAACGGTCCTTTTATGACATACACTGCATTATTCGATCTTCTCTTGTCGAAGTTTTGCGGGACATACCAGTTTTAAAAGCACTAACTATTCTGTCAGTATCATTGTAGGATTTAACAATCCTGTCCACAACAATCTTGGAACGTTTCACTTTCTCTGAAATCTCTCTAATGATGTGCTTTTCCTTGTGTAGCTTCACAATAGCTTGTCTCATAGAGTAATCAAGTTTTTGATGTTTCGCTATAGTGCCGGCTGATGCAACGTTTACAAATGACTAAGTAAGACTTATTTCTTAGAGGAAATAAAAAATTTGAATATAGCATAATGTTTGCATTGTTTTTCTCAATGTTGTCCCTTACTTTTGGACATAAGCAATTTGGAAAATAAATAAATAGTTGATATAATTCTTTTTCTATCCTTTGCAAATAATTCAAATTTTAATTTGTTATTATGGATGATAACGACTATCAGTTGTTAAAATTTCAGCTTTTCAAAGTTGTTATTTCTAAACAAATATTAGGTTTTTAAATTTTGCCCCTTAGTTTTGGACGCTACGGTATATATATATATATATATATATATATATATATATATATATATGAGCAAACAGTTAATAAAATATGTTGAAATGAGTTAAAACATATATAAACTGAAAAGGAAACATTAGATAAATGGATAGTCCTTAATCCGCGGAGTTTCGAAGAAATACTTTCCTTCTCATCAGAGGTTAGGAATTAGCAAAATGCAGGATCGGATTTTGCATGCAGAAGTATTTGATGAAACAACAAGTAAGTCAAAGATCTTACTTGAAAACAAAAAAGTGAAGCAGAGGGAATATGGTAAAGAAAAAGGGTATTACACACGAATAGATACGAATCTTCCACCAGACTATCCATTAATGTGTAATCACCCCTTTCTTTACCATATTCCCTCTGCTTCACTTTCAAAGTTTTTTAAAGATAGTTTATTAACTGTCTGCGCATATTATAAGCTCTATTTCCTATTTGGTTTTATCGAGCTTTTATATCTGGCTGAGATAATTTTATAAATATTAATTCTTTAATATTTATAATTTATTTTAATTTTACCATCTTAGATCATTTTGGTAAATTCAAGAATAATATAACAAGCGTTCAATACTTAATGCCCTTGGCCCACTGCAGTTGTCTGACCGTACTGATATTTTTCATCTGCAGTAATTTTTATCTATTTGTGTAATGTGGCAAATTATATAGTGTTTTCTGGTGTTAGACCTGACTAAGATTTGAATTGGAGCATGTTGAGTGCCGCACAGTGATCCGTCTTTTATTTTAAAAGAACGCACACCACATGATAGTTTCTATGAAATAGAAAAAAATGTATGACCATGATGCCCCTAACATATGGCCTTGTAAATCGTGTACATCATGAATTGAAAAATGCCCAGAAATCTGCAGAATCATCTCTCACACCTAGTCGTCACGTCCTTCTGTCATTGATGAGACGATTTGTCAGTAATTTTAGGCTGTCAGTTGGGAAGATCGACGGATGATTATTTGCCAGATAGACTAAGAGGTCAATATTAGTACATGTTCTGTGGAAATTATCATTCGTAACAATATGCATATGCATAAGGTATCTGCCAAATCGATTCCTAGGTTGATGATCTATTTCTAGAAAATAGATTGTGTCGAATGCTTGAAATTAAGTTGGAGATGTACATAGTATATGAGTTAAAAGTTTCCCAAGGTGGGATTACACAAGTTGAAACCTAGGTCTATCATGACTCAGAGACCACATCCCAGACAGTGTACTTAGACTCGCTACCTCAAACGCAGACAAAGGAGCAACTCCCTGCTGGAAAATCATGCTCAGTCTTTTTATGGAACCAGGAGAGTAGGAATGATAGATGTTAAAGAAAAGAGCACGACAATTACAGGAGTTTATTATGTTTCATTTTTGAGAAAATTAAAAGAAACTGTCAACATCAAGAAACTGGACAAGATCAGCAAAGACATTTTCTCCTGCATTACATGTCGACAGATAAAGAGACCAAACATGCGGCTATGAAGCCTCTCAAATCACCATACTCTTCTGACCCTGCACCTTCTGACGTATATATGTGTGGGAGAAGGATACGTAGTTTTCTTGGAGCATTGTGCATCGTAAGTAAGGAAGTGTGTTTGGATGCTGTTACAATGTAGTATGTTATAAAACACAGTTGAATATAAGACAATGCAAACAGAATCAATTATAATATACAACGATCTCACATTTTTCAATTATTTAAAACTGAATAAATAATTAAAGATAGAAAATTATTGAAATCTTTCAATTTTGGCATTGTGACCTTATCTCATAACCAATGGCCTACTTATACCCTGTTACGTTGTAATGGCCTTCATACGCAACTCGTAAATGCACACATATAAATACATACGCACACACACGCACACATATATTTATACTAGCAAAGTACTGACTTAAACATTGGACCTATACCTTGAAAAATAGCGTGCACCTTCCCTAAGTGAGAGACTATCATCATGTCAGGCTTGATCATGATCGGTTCAGTGGTTTATGCGGTTGGTGAATATATATGTATAGGCTATGACCTTGTAAAACGTGTACATCATGAATTAAAAAAAAATACACTTATATATATATGAATTTTATTAATATATATTTCCCCCTTTCTTTCAAATATATAGATCTTTGACTCTTCTTTCTCTTCCTCTCGCACTCTCTCTCTCTCTCTCTCTCGTTCTCTCTCTCTATATATATATATATACGAGGGGCTTTTTAGCCTTAAAAAATAG
Source organism: Euprymna scolopes (assembly GCF_053919585.1). Classification (NCBI taxonomy): domain Eukaryota; kingdom Metazoa; phylum Mollusca; class Cephalopoda; order Sepiida; family Sepiolidae; genus Euprymna; species Euprymna scolopes. The sequence goes on along the minus strand of NC_136490.1, from coordinate 36,849,197 downwards.
TGTGCACCATCTCTAGGTTGGGGACCATCATCATGCCAGTTTGGTCATGATCGGTTAAATAGTGTGGGACGTAGGAGCGAATTTATGTGGTGGACCTTCATCATTACATTATGATCGTGATCGGTTCAATGGTTTGGGTTGGAGGAGAGTTGGACACACAGGCACACATACACACGAACGCTCATACTTATGCATCATATATATATATATATATATATATATATATATATATATATATAGATATATATATATAGATATATATATATATATAGAGAGAGAGATAGATAGATAGATAGATTTATATTCATATATTATACAAATAACAAAGATAAATTAAAAGATAATACAATGATTAAAATATAAATGTAATATATTACACTATTTATTTATCCATAAAAAATTCAAACAAGGATTTTACAATTTTTGATTTTGATTGATTAATAAATAACACCTACCCATACACACACGCACACACACACACACACGCACACACAAACACACACACACACACATATATATGTGCATGTGTATATATGTGTGTGTGTGTGTGTGCTGGGTTTATATTTATCTATTGCTTAACTGCATTCAATTCGCGCCTTTCAAACTAATCTATATACACAACGTAAACAAGCAATTTAGTAGACATGGGAAAAACCTAGAGAACCGCAGCCATTTTATTTTTGTTTTACTTTGCTATGTTTCCTCTTGTCACAACGCCTCTTTGACTGCTTTTCCATTCTAAGCGTGCGAAATCTTTTTTCGGCGATCAAAAACTTCAAAAAAACATCAAACATTTGACCTTTCACCTCTGTTTGTTTGATAAGGCACCGTTTGAATAACCAAACGGATGAATTGCGAGCGCAATGATATAATTCAATTTATAAGCTTTTGAAAGTCTAAACAAATGAAAAAAATCTTTTGTTATTTTTTCTCTCTCTTATGTAGACACGAAGAAATTCGATTTACTTTCTAAAATGCTCTTTACCAAAATTTATACCAAGTTGGTAATGTAGATTTTTCAAGCATGAGATCGAATTGCTTATTATCAGTAAAGTGATTTGTGCATTTTATATAGATAATTAGAACAACAAAAATATAGACAGACATGCACCTATGTATCTCTCTATAAATATATCCTGCTCAATGAATATGTATACTTTAACACATACAAACACACATACACACATACATGAATTTTATTAATATATATTTCCCCCTTTCTTTCAAATATATAGATCTTTGACTCTTCTTTCTCTTCCTCTTGCTCTTTTTTCTCTCTCGCTCTCTCTTTCTCTCTCGCTCTCTCTCTCTCTATATATATATATATATACAAGGGGCGTTAAAAAAGTATGCCCCTGACCCACTTGCTCTTGTCTGATCTAGCTGAAATTTTGCATGTGCAATGATTTATATCTCTACGGGGTATGTGGCAAATTACAACGCTGAGCTAATTGTGGTTTCTGTTTTACAGGTGTTTGAACTGAGTCAGGTGTGAAATGAAGTATGTTTAATGTCGAGCAATGATCCAGTTTTTGTATTTGAAAGGACGCATACCACAAGAGACTTTTGATGAAATGAAAGAAACTTATGGTGATAATGCCCCATCATATACCTTGTAAAACGCTGTCATTGTGAATTCAAACATGACCGGAAGTCTGTGGAAGCAGCTCCCAGACATGGTCGCCCCCCCCTTCTGCCATTGAGGAGGCATCTGTCCGTCAAGTTGAGACTGCCATTTTCGAAGATCGGCGCATTACTATTCGCCAAATAGCTCAAGTTGTCGGGATTAGTAAAGGATCTGTGGTATCTATAATTCATGACCATTTGCATATGCATAAGGTGTCTGCCAGATGGATTCCCCTGTTGCTCACACCATTCCAGAAGCGAGAACGCGTCGAGTGCTTGAGGATGAATTTGGAGATGTGCCAAGAAGATGAGTCAAATGTTTTCAAAAGACTGATTACACAGGATGAAACCTGGGTCCATCACTATGATCCAGAGATCAAAGCCCAGTCAATGCAGTGGTAGCACTTGGACTCACCACCTCAAAACAAGGCAAGGGTGCAGCCCTCCGCTGACAAGGTCATGCTCACAGCCTTCTGGGACCAGGACGGAGTAGTGATGACAGATTTCCTGACAAAGGATACCACAATTACAGGAGCCTATTATGCTTCACTTTTGAGGAAATTAAGGGAAGCTATCAAAATCAAGAGGCGGGGCAAGATCAGCAAAGGTGCCCTCCTCCTGCACGACAACGCTCCGATCCACAACTCACATGTCGCCAGATAAGAAGCACGGGCGTGATCATGAAATATTTCCCCATCCTCCCTACTCTCCTGACCTTGCACCCTCTGACTTTCACCTCTTCCCATCCAAGTTGTTTTTGAAAGGAAAGCGTTATGCAGATGATGCAGCCTTGATTTCTGAAATCACGTCGTGGTTGGAGAACCAACTTGGGTGTTCTACAAAAACGGTCTCCAGAGCTGCATCAAACGATGGGAGAAATGCATAACTCTGGGTAGTTCCTATGTAGAGAAAGACTAATAACTGTGCGAAGTTTCGTTGCTCTACTGCTATGAGAAGTGGGTCAGGGGTATTACTTATTGCACGCCCCTCTTATATATATATATATATATATATATATATATATATAGTTAATTTGTACTTTCTTACCATCTGAACACTCACATTCAAAATGACGATGTTTATATGTTTTCGAATACGCTGAAAACAAATATCACATTTAAATTTTGAGCAGACAAGTACTTTACTGGATATTAAATGTTTTCCAATGTATTGCTTAAGAAATGTCAATGGTAAGAGGAGGAAGTTTTTTGTGACAAGCATGCGCATTAATACTTTAAAGTTGCGAAAAACAGTAAATACATAATAGATTACATCGAATAATACAGGTTTTAATAACCAGAAGATTACTTGTTTGCGCAAAATTTAAAGTCGTCATTTTACAAGTAAGAGTTGAGTTGTGACAAAAGTAAAAAAAATACCATTTATACATAATATATATCACTATATATAATATTTTGATTGCAGAAATTTCTCTATGGACCAACGTACCGTAGATTTGCAACAACAAATAGCACATACAAATTTATTATGTATAGATTATTAGTCACTATTTTATGTAACTTAAGAACGAAAATTTAGACACATTTAGTCATTATAAAAAAAGCCTAGATTTCATCCTAGGAGCAATATCATCACAATCGCAACCATCTTTAGAAGAAGAAGTTCCTAATGTTTCCCTTAAATATCAAGTCCTCCTACCGCTCCAGTCATCACTGGGAGGAATTCTGCACCTTCGACAGATATGAACTTTCACCATGTGTAACTGGATCATAAACTCCAAGACATAACATAATCTTTCACTTTTAAGATTGAAAAATGATAGTCTCCACAGATTAATTCCGCTCAATTCTATATTCTATATTTATAGTATTCGAATGCTAAACGAACGCTAGTGTATTATTCAAATATGACGTCGCTGTGATACCTACTTTTACTTTTTGAATAAATTGCTACGTTCATTTTCTTACATCTAACGACGTAAGTTTATATTCCCCCTCTCTCCTTCCCTTCTTATCTCTCTGTATATATTTTGCCAACCCTCTCTTTCCCTACTTTTTTCGCTCTCTCTTGATCTTTTTGTCTCTCTTGCTCCCTTTTTTACATTTCTTCACGTCGATGCCGAAGAAAAAATGTAACAAGCATCTATTTCCCTCCCCTCTCTCTCGCTCTCTTTGTACATTTGTTCCAGTAATTAATTATATTTTTACAGACATAGTTACTTTTTATGTACTTTATTTAAATATACTTTATTTAAAACAGCGCTATCTATAACGATCGTCACCATATTAGAAGAAAAGTTTCGGCAATATCATCTACTGGATTCCCGACATTGCGCACACATTAACTGGAGAGGGGTTAAATGTTTTCATTAGGTGCACCTCCACAATTTTTTTACAATGACGACTTTTACAGGTTTTCGACTATGCTGATTGAGAAAATCTCATTCTTTACGGAGACAAGTACTTATAGAGATATGAAGACAAGTATTATGCACTGTAATTCACTGACTGTCAGGTTTGTACGCACGTGCGATAAACCAATCAACTTCTCTCCTACTGACACTGCCTCCTCCAATGTTTTACATCTTCCAAACACCGTCCTTAACATAACAATACTCAAAGAAGTGAGGTGAAAAAGTTGTCATTATTTTGTTTTACAGGTTAAAAGAAGACGACACAAAACTGGAATTTACTTTAGTATTATTGGTGGGATAGTGGAAAAGAAGAGAAAGAATTGAACAACAAACGGAAATAGCTAGGACTGCTACCACTGATTTCGATGACTCTAAGCAGTTCATATACAGTGAGAAACTTCAACTTTAAAACTTCTGTTTTTACTTTCCATTATTATTCTAATGGACGATTTTTCGTAATTTAAATTATTCATACTGATTTACGGATTCCCTTAATTGCTTTTTTAAAATGTTATCACTCTAAATCAGCAATACTCGCCAGTGAAAGCCAGACTATATCATTTCAGCCACTGCCGTCAGTGCCTAAAATTATTCAGGGACGATAGTAGCCACTAACAACAACCGTAGTTTACTTTTTTGCTAGGAGAGTGTGGTTTCCACCGGGAAGCATCGGTTAACGGGTCCTGCTTGTATATAATATTTGTTTACGTCTACAAATATGGGCGGTTGTCTAATCAAAAAGATCTTTAAAGTGAAGACGAAAAATTAACCGTATTATCCTTTAAAATCAACAAGAAATCGATCTTATTTTATTGATGAAATCCTTTGAGTAATTTGTATTTCTCTCTTCAGACAATGCTTACACAATCATCGAAATCGGTGAAATCCCACATTTTTTAATTAAATAGATAGATTACATGTTCTAGTTAGAGAAGCTTCCCAGCAGTTGACCTAGAGGAAACTTTGCATAGCTCTTTACAGTTCACAATATATTTTAGTTTATATTACACTATAGAGAATTTATTGCTGAGTTTATAAAATTATCTGTAAATAATGGTTTCAATTAGAGTTTTAAATGCAAAAGTCAAGTATCATGGCTGAATTGTACTCTAAAAAATACATTCATTTTGTGCGTTTATAGAACTTCTCAAATACGTATGATATATTACGTTGTATATAAGTGTTAATTTTGGTCAAAATCGGACTGTTATTTTCTAATTAATTTTTCGATTATCGATTTGCGATACTTATGACAGCATTCCGATACTAAACTCACGTAGGAACACACCTTGACACATCAAGTACCTTTGTATGGAATTTCGAAAAAAAATCGGCCCGCCGTTTCCGAACTCAAAGGGAACGAACTTTCACATACACATATAAGAAATTCTAATATATATATATATATATATATATATATATATATATATATATATATATATATATATATATATCTGTGTGTATGTATATAAGCTAAGGGAGATTACATTTGAGTCATTAATTCAGCTTTGAATACATTCTTGAATCAGGTGAAAATAAGTTCTTAAAAACAATTAAAGAAGTTAAAATAACTTTATTTATCCCTTTCTTTCTCCCTCTCTTATTCTCTCTCTGTTTCCCATCTATAGTATATATCTCACCTGTCTATTTAAATGTATGTATGCATATATGTATGCATATTCCCAATTTACTATGAGCTACGAATGAAATAGTATTACTAATTTTGTTATATTCCGTTTTAGCTTTTCATTGGCTCTTCCGTTCTTTATCACTTTCGGCAGTTAATAAACACACATATCGATGAAGATTAATGAAAGTTACAGTTACATATATCGCATAAGAGTTGAGTGTTGGGTCATACACTATATAGTATGAGACTTATAGGTGGAAGTGTAAAAAAAGAGGGTTTATTTGTTGAGAAAATTGGAAATTGCTGATACAGTTAAAGTGCACATCTGCAAAACATTACTCAGTCCTTAAATTGGTCACTATATTACTATGTACGGAGTGACCCACTTAAAAGTACACCAGTAAATGTAGTAGAGAGAAGGAACATTCTTTTATTGTTTAAATTACCTGTAGCATTATTTAAATGTACTATAGGGGTATAAAAGATGTTGGAAGTGTTGTCAGTTGACATCTATGCATTTCTGGGTTTGTTTAACAAATAATCCCTGCTGATTCTCCTGATAGCGTTGGTAATGCTCTCCTATAATTGGTCAAGATTGTGAGGATTATTTGGATAAACGTTTTGTTTTAAAGTCCCCCAAAGATAAAAATCACATAATGACAAGTTCGGGTAACATGGTGGCCATAACCCTTTGCTTATTGTTTTCTCTTCCATAAACATGTCATGAACTTGTGTCAGTGATCTGTGAGACGTGTAGTATGTAGCGCCATCTTATTAGAAAAAGACTTTCATTTTGTCTTGTGGTGTCAGTTGGTCGTTAAGAGAAAGATTAGAGAGACTGACCTATTTTTAAGTGGCCCACTGTGTATTTTGTGTGATTAAAGTATAAAGTCAAAAGCTACGTGAATTAAATGCAGGTTAACTTAGTTGTTTTTTGTATCTAAAATTATGCGTTCAAACAAGGAATAGAAAAGTATAAGAACGAGAGTTTTCTATAGTCAGATGTTATTGCAGCATTGCAATGAAATGCTTTATTCTCCAGAAAGAACGCAATGGATTTTCTGTAATTATTGTTAAGGCAGAACGTAGAAGTTTGGTTTTCGTTTTGTAGTGTATATATGACATATATTATCGGATTGAGGTCCATAAATAGTTCAGTTATTTATCAAGGATTATTATTCAGTTATATTAAGTAATCATTCGTCATGGCTTTGCTTATGATCAAACTATAAATTTGGATATAAGCCTTTACTGATCATCGAATGATAACTTAAATTTATTCAACAGAATTTATAAAAGCATGGAAATTGAAACAATGCTCTCTCCTTACTATATAAGGTTTAAAAAAAGAAATATCCAATCTAATACAGGGGGAAAGATACAATTGTTGTCCTAAAAAAAGTTCATTTTTGTTTGATGAAACCCGTTTTCTCTCCTTTGTTTTTGGCCAGGTGTGTACAAATCCCAAAGGTGATAGCAGCCTTCTATCACGTCTGAAAGTGACAAAATGTTCAACCAGCGAGATTGAAGATGCGCCGCTGTACAACTCATCCTTTCTACCCAGCTAAGTTATGACATTAGGAGCATTGCCAGCACCCTCAAAATGCATCGAATACGAATAACAGGGACGTACACAGGGTGATGAAAATAAAGGTTATTTTCTTTGCCGTGGTTTTAAGTAGAGGGCCACATCATGCTACCTCACATCTTCGAAGTCGGCTTGAAAATAAACATCAAAGTGTACCTCGGTGTGCTGAAGAGTGTGCTGATCACCTGATGCAATCAAGTGGCTGCCTAGGCGTGGCAGTAGGACTCGACACCGGCCCACATCCTAAGAGATCTAGTCTTGGCTTTAGAAGGAATGTTACGACTTTGTACCCTTCTCTCACTGGCATCTCTCCTCCCCACGCCCTGAATCAACTAGACTACTTCGTTTGGTCATACATCGAGAACATATCCAACGTGGCGCCCACAAAACAAAAGCCACGCTGATCGCTGCCATCCGCCGAATATTCGCTGAGCTCCCGTCGGCGCTTGTGGAAAAGACATACTCCCAGTTCTGGGCCCGTATCGAGCCAGTGATTGAGGCAGAAGGCGGCCACATTGAATAGATGTCAGCTCTACTGCATAATCAAGTTACCTGAGTTGATTTTTTTTATAATAAAAGTCTTTAATTTAACTAGATCGACAACGTTATTGTTCTACCCTGTAGATTCTGTATTATAAACTAAGTCCCAACCCTTGTCTCATAGTCCAAATTTTGCGCTTCTGTGCCTGTTTTGCAAGTAATTTTATGGAAAAATGCTCTGATGAACTCATAGCATTTGATCCCGCTGGATTAAAATACCCTGATTCAAGCGTTAAGCAGCAAAATCCCACCCTATACACTATTGAGGTTCCTATGTTCCGGAAAGCTTTCTACTGTAATGGTTTTTCCCTGAAAGTTCTTCCTTGTTTTTTGCTTCCCTTACTATATTTACATGTAGAAGTTTAGATCCAAGATGAACATACACCTTACATACTAAAATAGATAGGAGTGATTCATGCATCCATTTGTAAGATCGTATACAAATGGATTGTTAACTTATCCCATTATTAAGTTCTCGTCAGCATAATACTAGAAAACGAACATATTATCTCCGCTTTTTGATTAGACATTCAATGAAGTTGAAATATATACGAAATGCGTGTAGCAATTGTTTTTTTTTTTTTAATAAGCATAACCGGAAGTAGAAACACCAGACGTCATAAAAAAATCAGAATTGGATTTAACAGCTGGCCACATATTGGTAGACGTTAGTGAACGCCGATAGCGATTATTTCAAATACTAAGTATAACTTATATGTCCTGTGGAATACTTTTTTTTTTTTTTTTGAAAATGAAATAATTATTTTTTGGTTTACTCAACCATGTTCTGCAAAGCTATCAACAAAAACAATAAATTACATCTAAAGTCAACCAAACCAAGCACAATGAATACATATTGAAAAATATAAAGAACTTGAAGCATAAGAACTTTACAAAATGACTCGATATGGCATTAAATAATACGAAAAGAGTCGATGTTCTGTAAAACAAGACGCCAACTTATTTCTAGTTTGATTATTTCCTTTCATCTTTTGTTTTCTCCCGTCATATTTTTTTTCTTTTATCTTTATTACATTATCTTATTTGGCTTTTGTCTAATGTTCCTATTTCTTTTTATTTTTATTATTGGATTTATCTAATTATTATATTATATCATATCTATTCATTATATTTATAAGGTCGGCGCAAAAACTTTGCCGGTTTGTACATGGGCATTGTAAACCATTGTAATTATTTTATGTGCATTGTTATTACTTAAACATATCACCATAATTAATTGATGATATCTTCTTTTAAAATTATTAAATCATCATTCATATTTTTCTGCAACATCTATGTCAGTCGACAGAAAGAAAGTTATCTTCATCATGATAATTTCCCGTCCTTACGCAGTACTATTGATCAACGATCTAGGAGAATTCGGTAGGGACATCCTGTCCCTCTTTCGTTAAAACTGCAAAACTATTTATCTAAGTTGAAGTATGCTTAAATTTGATATTTTAATTCTTGCAGATTTCATATATATTATTATAGAGTTAATGTTCTATCGATTTTTATATATTATAAAGTTGTGACTTCATATATAAAAGAAAATGTATGTATGAATTGGGTGCATAGTGAGACCGTTTGTTTTATTTTTCACCTCTTTTTTCTCTAGCACGTTACCGATCCGAGCCTGCTTATGACTCTTATTTATTTTTTTTTTTTTATTTTTTGCACTAGCAATTTTCCTTCTTTTTTTTTTTTTTGCTCAATGTAGCAAAATGTAGTAGAGTAGGCAAAAATCAGGAACAAAGATAGAAAATAGTCAGTTTCGCCCTGCACCGCCCACCTCTAGGAGAGAGGATTTCTTGGCAGTAATGACCGTAGAGAAAGAAGAAGAAAGAGACAGAAAAAAAGGCAGAAGAAAACTCGCTATTCGCAGATTCGTGGTTCGTCGCAAAGAACAATCCGACCGCCAGAACCACCTACACACAACACACAATCTGCAGGACACTGCCTGACTGCTTTCCAGCGTCATGCTTTTATAGTGACCGGGAATTATATATTTGCATAATCGCGCGAGAGCACACGCGATTCTGCGAGAATTGCATGGGGTCAACGCCAATAAAAACCCCATGGACACCATCTTGGAACTCTCTTCCGCTCTTTTCCCCTAGGCCCGCAACACAACAACAGACAACAAAAGACGTATCCGAGGTAAGCTCTCCCCTCCATTTCGGTTATTGCCAATCCCACTACCCTCAACGAACACCTTGACCACCTCTACTTTCTTTTCCCCCTTCGCGTAACGGTTCGAGCCTGCCTGCCTGGTACAACGTTTTTTTTTTTTTGCTCAACACACCCATTCAAACAACCGGACACCCAGGCTAGTCATTTATATAAAAAAAAGGATTATTGGAGTTCCATCAGCTATAATCCGAGCCAAAACCAAAACTTATGAAAAATTCTTGGCAAAACTATTTATTACAAGAAATGAAAGTCCATAACAATTAAACGACAGTCACTCGGATGTAAACGTAACACACAAAATAAATAACACACGCTATCCTATTGATATATAGATAGATTTTGTTCGCCCATTATTTTATTCAAAATAAATATTTCTTCATGAAACTAACAAGTAATTTTTTATTTGAATTTTAATTTTCTAAAAGTTTTGTAAAAATTGTTTAATATTTATTACATTTTTCACAGCAACAATAAAAGTGGTTTACATTTTTCACTTAATTTCTCATTGAATTATATTCGTAATAACAGCACTGATATATTTTTGTCGTGAAAATTAGCCGACGTTTACCCAGAAACAAAAAATTACGAAACTTCGTTCGCCACATTTCTGAGTTTTACGTAAAATGTCAGGAAAATTCTTACTATATCATGGTCCATATTCTGCATAAATACAAAAACTTGTGTACCGACCTTATATTACTGTACATTTCTGCATTTCTTTTACATTATATCTTTCTCCTATTATACCACGTCTTTCCTGATGTGATCCTTTCTTTAATTTTTTTTCGTTATTTTTTCTTTGCGTATTTCAGTATTATTTCGTCTATTCTTACTTTGCAAAAAAGTTCTGTAAAAAGTGTCCCATTGTATTGGCATTCTGTAAGTGTTGAATTCTTTGTGTTGGTATGCTTACAGGGTGGCATCGCACTAAATACACATTTCTTTCCCAACGTTCATAAAAGGGTATTTTTGACATGTGTGAAACATTCACTACCTACAGGGAACTGATGCAAGTAAACTAAAAAAAAAAAGAACAAAAAAGTATATGAACAAATGAGCTCTGAAATACTATAGTGAAAAGTAAACAAAATAGCATTAAGTCGGTGTGATGTATACAAAATGTCTAAACCTCTGTAGATCTATATAAAGCGATCATCAAATAATGTGGAGTTAATGAGCCGATAATGAGTTCAGATATGAACATCTTTTTCTTTATGATCAAGTGATCGATGTAGATATAGATATGACTTTCTTATGATCAAATTATTAATTTGGATAAGTATAGGCTTTTCCTGGTGATCGAATTGTAACAGAGCGCGTATGAGCGCGTGGGAAAATATCAGTAGAAGCTTTGGGATAGCTGGTCTGCAGATATATCAGCAACATTAACCGAAAAGAAGGACACGTGTTAAAATGAGGAAATATACGCGGGCTTGCATGAAAACAAAAAGATAAAAAGGTGGCCGGAGAGAAGAAACGTGCGCGTCGACAAAAAAAAATTGGACGTATAATATCAAAGAAAAGAAATGATAGCTACGTCCGGCGTGTGGAGGAGCAGAAAAAAAAATTCGCGATGAGATGGACGTGTGGCTCCGTAGTGGCGGCGAGATACTTTTAGCTGGTGTCGAAACGAAGCGGTTTTGTTAATATCATCGCAGCAGAAATGAACATTAAAAAGAAACAAGAGCCAGGCATTGTTTAGAAAGTACTGGCAGTAAATGCCTTTTACTAAAACAAATAAAAGTGGAGTCAGATTTATTTATTTTTATTTGGGTATTTCTTTCCGACGGTACTATCTCCAGTGGCCTTGATTATGCCTTGCCATTGAATCCGGATCGTTTTCCAAGCGAGAGAGTGTGGACAATGCTGCACAAGTTCTCTTCACTTTAAACTAATTCACGCGCAAGTCGTGATATTTCAGAAGTTGTGGATCAACTACAGAACAAATCCTGTAGCGACAGTAGAGCGGCGACGCAGCAGGTGTGGACACACTGGCGGCTACAGCACGCACATCTGGACACAGGCGGTTTAGGCTAAAGGTCATCTTCCTTCTGACCGAAGTAGCAGAGGAACCCGGCAGATCTCTGAGTGACTAAGCAGCCCTCTTTAGGAATGCATTGCTCACCTCAATAGCATGAGTAAGGAGCTAGAAAAGGTGCCCTGAAAATTGCTTGCTTCATGGAACCTTGACAAGTTTATCGCAACTGGCAGGGTTCCAAATTCAGCGGTCGAAAAACAAAGCAATAAGCGATTACTTCACTCATCATAGGTACATGGAACGTTCGTACTCTTATTGACAACCGAAAAGCAAGCTGACTCTAAAGAGGTTTGAACATTAACGAACACTGGTAGAGCATAACGGTCACATTACAAATTATCTTGAAAAAAGTTGTTCAACTTTTTTTGTTTTATTTAACTTCAGTCGAAGTTCTCAGAAATCAAGGGGCCCATAACCAGGGGCTTACTCTTGAACTCTATATGAGGTACATAGATATTCGAATGTTCCATTTAAGTTATTTATCTCTCAAACACTGAGTTAGTAAAGAATTGAGAACATAATTTTCCTCTCCCCAATTAACCATTTTTATACGTTGTAGTATATCTTTCATGTTGGTCTCTTGGTCTTACTGGATTCTAGGACCAGAATTTATCTAGTCTGGTGGAGTATCCAGCTTCGTGCTATTTTTGAGGTAATATCACTTGGAGAAGGTGCACTATTCCTCGGAAAATCTGTGGAGTAGCCGTAGTGAGGAGATCTTATTTGGGCTGCGAATACTATGTGATTTTGAATATTTGGTCAGGGTTTACTTCTATGGAAAAAGTATCCTCATGCCAGATTGTTCTGGCAAACCCCTGTACAGAGAGACCTTAGACACTCGAGGATAGTGTCTAGTAGGCATTCAAGTTCTCTAGAATGTGTTAAGGCGTGGGCAATCAAACAATAGTCTGTACCTATTATATAGGGTTCGAAAATGAATCTCCGATCTAATAGATCAAGTATTATAAACCAAGTTCCAACTCTTGTCTCATCGTCCTAATGTTGCATCTCTGTGCCTATTTTAGCAAATCATTTAATGGAATATATTCTGATGAACTCACAGCATTTGTGCTCGCTGGATGAAAATACTCTGACTAACCTGTTAACCAGCAACACATCACCCCTTTACTGTTCAGGTTCCTACATTCCAGAAAGCCTTCTACTTTAATAATTTCTTACATGAAAGTTCGTCCTTGTCTTCCGCTTTTCTTACTATACTACCATGCAAAAGTTTAAACCTAAAGTGAACAGACACCTTGCTGCTAAGCTCCTTGGACAGTGCCCCTCTACACATGGCCTCAAATAGAAGCTCCAAGTATCTCTCAACACACGTTGGCATAATATTTGAACAGTCATTTCCTCAAGTTGCACTCGATCAGCACGGTGTCATAGCGCCTTCGAGTTTCGTCATTACAGACGTGATCGAACAGGATAAATATCAGCTTCGAAATCTAGTGGATGAAGATATTTTTCGTTAGGTACTGCCTCTTTTTCGTAGAAGAGACATAACGAGTCTGCCTCTGCTCTGTCGATATATTCATGGTAAGTGCTCACCTATGCTATTATATATGGACGGCCACCCCGTAGAACATTCGCAGTAGACATTCGTTTCGCTACAACAACTCTCAGAAATGTCTTTATTATCTATATGTGCCTAAAATTAAACGTAAATTCCATGAACAAAGTCTATTTCCTAGAACTACCCGTTTCTGGAGCACAATATTGCGAAGTGCTTCCCACATGGCTATAACATGGCTGCTTTCAAATCTAATATAAACAAGTTTTTATTGAGCTGTCCTCTTAAATAGAACAATACTAACTACGTTCCACCATTACTGATCATCGTGGTGTTGCCTCATAGACCACCTGACACTTGAGGACATTGGATGGTGGGACATGCAAACCATTCATCTATTAAGCAAGACAAAAATAAACCAGACGACGATATAGCTGGGTGAAAAATCGAAAGAATGGCAAAATACCAACGACAGACCAGTGACTTTATATGACCTTCAGAAACGAGGATTTGGAGCAAACAACACGCACGCGCGTAACAAATGTAAACAACGAGGAAATGCGATTGAAAACAGCGGGGAGCCGTTGCGCAACATATATAAACAACATAAGAAAAATCAAAGGAAATGATACATTGTAAAAGGAAATCAGTGAGTTATCCATCCAAAATTTTATATCTCTTTCATATATATTATGATCCATCTCAGACAGAGCAGACAACATTTTTTCTTTGATATGAATATGGACTGTTACATATTGGTTATATATTTTTCTCTCAGAAAAGTTTGAATAACATAAAAGTATTTCACTTAGTTAGATATATACTTTTTCTTTTCTTGAACTGAATTTTATTTATTTTATATAAATAAAAGTTTGTTAATTTTTTATCGGTATTTGTCCTCTTTATTTTCATGTGATTTTGTTGTCCATTATATTTGATTTTATTGTTGCCTTCGAGACGGATTTTCCTTTCCCATATCAATGCATTGCTAAGGAACCTGGGAAAATTCTTTATATATATATATATATATATATATATATATATATATATAAATATATATATATATATATATATATATATATTTTGTTACGTCACCAGTAAGGTTGGATTTCGGCGTAACAATATATATATATACATATGTATATATTTAAATGTACAGAAGGTTAGAAAACATTGGTACCGTCGGTTTCAAGCCTAACATACGGGCAACGAGTTAATAGTAAATTGTAAATAATGTTAGGCTCTCGTCAGCCATATTGAAAACATGGCTGACGAGAGCTTAACATTATTTACGATTTACCATTAACTGTCAGGCTTGAAACCGACGGTACTAATGTTTTTCTGTCCTTCTATAGATTTAAATAAATAAATATTAAGCTCTTATATCCAAAAAAAGGTTTGTCTTTGTAATCGAACACTTTGTTGGAATTCTTTCCCCAAAAAACAGTAAACAAATATATATATATATATATATATATATATATATATATATATATATATATACGACGATGTGCTGAATTATGGTAGATGATAAATTTCTTACATTTGATCCTCAGTATTAAATTACGTAATATTTAAAGCCCAAATAAGAAATAAGATTACCCCGACACAGGTCATACGTAGAATGCTTAATCTTATCTTGGTGGATTTTCTCTGAGCTGGGTAACCGACCAGTCCAAATGAATCCTGGTCATGAAACCAGGCAAGACCAAAAACACGACACGCGTAATAAACTTGTTATTTTGAGAGGGGGTAATTAATGTTGTTTACTAAAAATATTAAAGGATATTCTATGTTGTATTTCTTCATTAAACCTACCTACACAATGAAATATCCTTTCTTTATTTTGATTTCGTTTAGGCCTTTTGTGCAATCCTTTTTAATCTATTTGGTAAATATGACTGCCTATAAATATTATTTTGTATTACTACCTATAAATATTATTTTGCTAAAAACATTTTCTCTTTAGTGAAAATCCATGGATTAAAGAAAAAACTTTCCATAATATGTGTCGTAATTTTTTTTAATGTATTGAATGTAATTCGAAATTTTCATTTTTACCATTGCTCTATTTTTAGCATATTGAGCTTATTTATCACTCAATATTGATATTTTTATTTCACAGTATTATACAAGCTGTAATTTGAAAGAATTGTAAAATTTCAGTTAATATATGTATATATATATATATGTGTATGTATGTATGTATGTATGTAGGTATAATATATATAATAAAATAAGTATTCAAAATTATGAAATAGTCAACTCACTATAACAGAAGTTTTACAGAAAAATGACTCGGTAATTTTTCAAGATATATCTTCATAACAAAAATAATGTGGATTATGCATAGATCTTACACATGCCAGCGTCCTATAGTAACTAAAATTCGACCATGTGTATAATAATGAAGTATTAATTATTCGTCTTTGCCCTTTTTAGACACTCTTATCAAATAAGTGCAACTCTAGCTTCCGTTTCATAGCCGCAGTGGTATATCCCTATGCCTTACAAGTATTTGATTGGAATGTGCCCCCACGAACTTGTTGCGTGTTTACCTTCTCATTGCAAATACCGTCGACCAATCATCAAAATCCAAGTTATTCGCTGTTTTCTACTTTAGTAGATTTTTCCCAGAATGCTTTCTTTTGGAATTCATTCATTGTTCATTGTTACCGCGATTATACCAACATGCAGACACTCTTTTGAATAATTATGGCATGTATGCAGACCTTTTACAAATGGCGTTACTGCATTACTTTTTGGAATATTTTAGGCCTACAAGCAGCATGCATTCTTTTACATATACTCGACGTGTAGAAACACTAACCAATCATGATGTAAGGGAAATAAATGTCTTGCGACACAATTCACCATTAAGGATATAAATCTGGCGCATAATTCAGAGCACTATTTGCGTCTCAGTCGTATTGTCTATTATTTGACTAAATATACAGTTAAAAAAAACGATGACGAGCGAAAAGCGAACATTACTTGTAAGACATTTAGGTAGATACACTTGCATCCACAGACGCGTGTGGTAATGACATCTTTTTTTGAGGATATCTTGTAACGACATCTTGTTTAATCAGAGAAAATCTACAAAATAATCGACATATAATTCATATTTAACACATTCGCAACGAAGTCTGGCAACAACTCTAAAATTAACAGCGTAAATAACTTAAAAGAGCTTTCTGATATGATTGTAACGCATAAATAAATCAAATGTCAACCTCAGAAAAATATATCTTGATCTCCGAGGACAAATTGAAGTACAATAAAAAAAAAAGAAGAAATACGTAATGGGTCCCTTAGTTGGTTAGAGCATCATCTGCTACTTTTTATGAAATGTCAAAAGAGGGAATGCCGTTGTTTATCTTCGTAAAGTATAAAAGCCTCTTGAACAAATATGACAGATATCCAGACCCTCTACCAATGGCATTAAGACGTTGCTCTTAAGAAATGCTATTAGGCCTTCAAGCAGCATGCACTCCTTTTCACAGACTCGATATGTGGACGCACTAATCAAATCATAACGCGAAACATTCGAAGCATTTGTGACTTTTCTAGTGACTTCTAAAAACTGCATTTCACAGAAGAAAAAAAAAACTTCCACGTTCATTACACGTTGAATCAGTGTAGCTCCTCTGATTCTTTCAGAATCGCATACATTTTTTTAGTGTACTACATTTTCGATTTTATTTTAGACTAGCCTGGGTGCCCGACGTTGCCCGAGTCTTTGTAAGTGTGGGCTGAGCCAAAAAAAAAAAAAAAAAAAAACAGTTTTAGTAGGCAGGCAGGTTCGAACCCGTGACGCGAAGGCGGAAAAGAAAGTGGAGTTGTGTGTAAGGTTTTGGTTGAGCAAAAAAAAAAAAAAAAGGAAAACTGTGAGCGCAAAAAATGTGTAGTAGGAAGGGAGGCTCGAACCCGTACCGCAAAGGAGGAAAAGAACGTGAGAAAAACGTGATGTCCTTGCTGTTGCGCCCATCGCCAAACCGAAACTAATGTAGGCTTAAATTAAGGCTAGGCAAGCGAAAACAAGCGATAACTTTCGAAAATGTCGGTAAGAAAAGCGACCTCTTCCTATGGAAAAGTGTCCAGTCGATGAATGAATTAATGTTTTTAGCCAATTTTTCGATATTTGTCATCCGAAGGGTCGAGCTTCAAAATGATATCTATCTCGTGAAAATCCGTAGTCTCTATCGAAAGTTTTTGTGATACCTACACATATACATACATACATACATACATGATGATGATTGCAACGTCTTGTCAGACGAGCGCCACTCCATTAGACACTTAAAGACTATGAACCCAAAAATGACTTTTTTTTTAGTCCTATCGGTGAATTCACACGCTTAAGCAGGCATGATGACACTGAAGACGGTCATTGAGATCAATTATTACACGCTTCCAGCATTTCAAGCTTCCACACGTCACAACTTTTCCATCGCCATAAGACCATTTTTATAGACAAATGCCTGAGGGAGTATCTATACACAGATAATGTTAAGTCTTAGCTTTGTACAACAGCTAAGTCTCTCTCTCGGTTCAAAATGTTGAGATCCAGCAACAAGCAAGAGCAAGATAGCAAGCAACAAGTTAAACTGCAGACCAGCTTAATGCGGATACTGGTCTCCCGCTTTATGTTTTTTTTTAAACCAGAGATTTGCTTCTCCTAGAAAGGTTGCCTTCACAACGGCTTAAGGGAGCCCTCTCCCCCCAACACACACATGCATACACACAAACACACACGGTGCTAGTTAGCCGTTGACCCCGAAAATACATACATACATGATGATTGCAACGTCTTGTCAGACGAGTGCCACTCCCTCAGCACTTAAAGTCCATGAGCCCCAAAATGACTTACATCGCCACAGGACCATTTTTATAGACAAATGATTGGGGGAGTATCTATACACAGATGATGTTACAGAGTTTAGCTTTGTACGACAGCTAAGTCTCTCTCTTGGTTCAAAATGTTGAGATCCAGCAACAAGCAAGAGCAAGATAGCAAGCAACAAGTTAAACTGCAGGCCAGCTTAATGGGGGTACTGGTCTCCCGCTTTATGGTTTTTTAAATCAGAGATTTGCTTCTCCTCGAAAGGTTGCCTTCACCACGGCTTAAGGGAGCCCTCTCCATACCCAATACACACATACATACACACAAACACACACGGTGCTAGTTGGCCGTTGACCCCGAAAAAGGGTGTATTCGCCCTTTGAAAGGTCTTGTTTTTAATTCTTCTGGGAGACTTACCGCACTCCCCACCAAACAAGTCTGGTGGAGGAACCAGTTTAGTAGCCGGTGACCCGATCATGAGGCAGGTAGTACTGGGTTACATGGTACCAGTAGTATATGACATGACCTGACTATACATACATACATACATACATTTAAACAGACAGGTGAGATTTATATTAGAGATAAGGAATGAGTATCTGTATTATTTGGATTTTTAGGAATACTGTTCTCATCTCTAATGTTATTTTCACAAAGTTTCAGCCGCTGTAATCTCTGAACTTCTTCAGATGCATCTTGTTGAAACCCTGTATTTAGTCTACAAAGTTTGCATGCAAGTAGCCGTGGTGTAGTTGATAAACTGCTTAATGAAATTCAGTTATAAAGTTACACTGCTCCGGAAGTTGAAGGTTCGACATTCAGTACGGGCGACACTCAAAATACAATTGGGAATTAAGATTTCTACATCGCCGACTGAACGAGCGCATGTTACCAACAAGGATTAGATTAAGGGTTCCTATGGAAATTCTGTGAGATTTCCGAGTTGAACAAGATACACTTGAGAAAGCTAAGTGTTACATCGACCGAATCGTTGTGAATAAAATCACTCAAGATAAGAAGTATCCAATTATAAAACGAATTCTCGCGTGTAATTTCGAATGTGTAATGTTATTCCATTTAACTGCCGCAATTTTTACACTGTTTGCTTTCGAAACGAACTCCTTATAACTCCTCCCTGTTTTTGTGATAATTTATCGTCACTTTCATAACTCTATGCAATATAGAATTTCATTTTTCTGCTTATACCGTTTACTCTCCGCTATAGTCAAATCTCCATATACAAGTTCTTTGCTAACCAACATTATTGTCCGCCGCTTCAATTTTGAAAACTTTTACTAGAAAACACATCTATTCTTATACATACCACTTAAAGCTTAAACCTCATATACTAGACGCACTGCTAATTAAATCTAAGAAAAACCAATATCTAATGAAATAAATTCCAATACAACGATTACATGCTTAAACGATTTTAAAAGTGCTATGGATAACAATGGGTAATTCATTTTGTATTGCCCACGGTTTCTAAGCTGATTTAGACTGATTTAGAATGCTGGTTCTGAAGATCATATTCATTTTCCTCATCAGATCAAGTTATTGAGACATTTGCTATTTTATAAATTTTTATCTTTGAATTCGGTGTTCTGCCTCTCTGTTTTGAACCCTTTATGTCCCTTTAAGTTATTCTTAACTAAAAAGTTACTTTCTTCCTAATTTCTTCTTCCGGTTGGTATTTACTTCCTTTTTGCAGCCACTGGCGACACAACACGCCTCTTTCTTCTTTATCTCTTCCCAGCCCCGGCGTGAACGGTATGTTATACCCATTTCTTCTTCTGTCCAATGTGTTTGTTTATTTTCTCATTCAACGTTACAATTAATTATCCATTTCTTTATTCAGTCTTTCGATTTGTTTAAGTCCTTCATTTTCTACCCTCATTTGTTTGATTGTTTTCACTTTCTCGTACAACTCATTTTTTTTCTCTTTTAGCTTTTACCTTTTCTCTTTAAATAAATATACATGTGGATTATGTACTAGTCTTCAGAGTGGTTATTTTTAAGAAATACTGTATTTACTGAAGAAGAAAATAAATACATCACATACATACTCCGATAAATATTCTAAATATGTTGCGATAATAATCCTTGAATATGGATACGAATCAAGAAACGTGATCATAGCAGTTACATCAAGCAGTTTTTTGTCAGAAATAGGAAGTCGATGCCTCCGTTCAATCTCGAAAGACAAATGATACCTCCTGTAGGGGCAGCTGTGCGTGTAATTATGAGGCAAGGGTTGCGCAATCATCAACACACCTCTCCTGACTCGGCACTGTTTGAGTCCAGTGGCAAAGAGAAAATCAGGATGACTGGAAAACAAGGCCGAGATAAGCGGAGAGCATATACAGCACATGGAAGTCTCAAATGGTCACCCATTTAGTACTGACCAGGTCCAACGTTGCTTAACTTCGGTGATCCAGTAAGGACTGGTGTGTCAACGTGATTATGCCGTACTAAATATTTACGAAATAGGAAGTAGGTCGTTATTTTTAAGTAATAGTGATTTAACGAAGAAGAAAATTACATCACATGCACACTCCGATAAAATATGTTTCGATAATAATCCTTGAATATGGATGTGGATCTAGAAGTAACCGGGCGAAACGTGAATATCGTATTTACATCAAGCAGTTTTTTGTCAGAAGTAGGTCGGATTTTAATCATGGCTTTAGGTAGTTACTAGTTTAACCGCACTGAAGATCTGTGATACAGCGAAACAGCTAACTTAATGTTGAGAATATCACAGTTATTTGAAAAATTCACGGCTTATTTACGATAGTTAACGAATTAAAGAAGCCAGTCCTAAAGAATAGCCATACTCGTATTTAGTGAGCGCAACAGTCAACACTCATAATTAAACACGTTTTCTCAAAGATAAAAGTATGCGAGCGGTTTGTTTTTAGGCAAGATAGTCACAATTTACTAAGGTTTAAAGATAGTCACAATTTACTAAGGTTTAAAGATAGTCACAATTTACTAAGGTTTAAAGATAGTCACAATTTACTAAGTTTTAAAGGGCATTCGGGGATATTGTTAAATAAATATAAGGTTGTCAGTGATACAACAGCGTAATGGTCGGTGATGGTGAAAATTGGGTAGAATTTGATTATTTAAGTGGATGGCTCAACGGCTTGTTTATATTGGATTTGAAAACGGCCATGTTGTAGTCAGCTGGAAACCAAATCCTCGGTATAGAGTTCCACGGGTTGACAGTTTTAGGAAAGAAAGTTTGTTCAAGAAATTTGCGTTTAGATTTACGCACAGATAAGAAATTGTTGATAGTGGCTGTAGATGACGAGTAATTTTTGTGATTATTTTTAACGGGAACATAGATTGAAACTTATTCCGGATTAGTATAAGAGATTTACCAGCTTTAAAAAGTCTTTTAAATAGCTTCACACAAAGCGAACACGCAGACACAATTTGTAAAAGGAAAGAAATAGGAAATTATAACCCTTTTTACTTCGCCTCTGGCAGATAGGTGTCGACAATAACTTCCCCTTTCCTTCTCTCTCTCTCTCTCTCTCTCTCTCTCGCTCTCTCTCTTCTTTTTCCTTTTCTTTTTTCATCCATTTTTATTGGAATGGCACGCGACAGGACGTGTTCGATAAACGCTCCAATTGTGTTTTACTCACGCAAACCCATGCTGTATTTTAATGAATATTTGCCAGCTTCACCAGGGTAAGCGCAAATCATAAAAAAAAAAAAAAATTCTACACTCAATAATTACCTCGGTAACATCTTTAAACAAAATAGTTAATCCTCTTTCCACACATGATCGACAAAGATTAACATATCTTACGTATGCATGCATTTTTCACGTTACCTCTTGCATGTAAAAATGTATAATATTATTTCTCGTGTAAATAAAGTCTACGATTATATATTTATATATATAATATATATATATATATGTGTGTGTGTGTGTGTGTGTGTGTGTACAAATTCTGCATCTATTTCATTAATTCATGTTTTCGAATGCGCAACGCTTACCTCAACAAATTGATGACCTCCGACCTGCGTCTAAAATATCGAAACTGACATTTCGATTATTCGCATCAGTGATTTAACATCAACGAATGATTGGCTATCCCCTTTTTATCGAATATAACCCTAAAAGAAAACGTTTCGTTATAATTTTCCGAGACAAACACACAAGCACCATTTCCCATGTGGGCAGCCACGTGCTACGGTTTTCATGCAATATCCGCCATATTTAATTCACACATGTGCGCACAGAAAAAAAAAGCTAAAATAACAATAGCAAATTAAATACAAGAAAAAACCAAATAAAAGTTTTAAAAGGGTTATATTTTTTTCACGAAACATAAAAACTCGCATAACATAATTGGATTTAGTAACGTTTTTGTTTCTACATCAGCATGGCCGAGAACCATTCTACTACTCTAGGCAATGTCGAAACCCTAATTTCTTTTAAAATGGCTGCTTACAACGCACAAAGGGAGGCTACTTTTGCCAATAGGAAAATCTCTTCTTCGGCCCAGAAATACTTCTTGTCGTGGAGACTATACCCACAGAAGTCGCTGAGAAAGTCAAGGATATTTTTGCAGCACCTCCCAGAAAAGATTCATACGAGACGCTGAAACACGCCATCATTAAACGAACAGGCACATTGGAGGCAGCCAGATTGAAACAGCTTTACAACGACTTATTTCTCGGTGACCCAAAACTTTCTCAACTTTGGAGGTAGATTAGAAGCTTACTCGGCAAACGCACTATGGACGATAACACCCTTCAGCAACTGTGGTTAAACAAACTACAACCACAATTGTCCCACACGCTGTCCAAGTTGGTTGGGGATAAGGACTTAACGCAGCTAACAGTTATCGCTGACCGTGTTGTTGATCACGCATCAGCTATAACTACCGCCGCGACCCAACGTACTACCACATCTCAGCCCCGGATCGGTCGAAATCGCTGCTTTTACCAAAGTGATACAGGCTCTCCTAGCAGACATTCATGCCTAAGCCACAGACGCAACTTTCATGGCAGTCGTCCGTCGCAATGACCCAGATTTACTTCACGATCTGTTTGGTGTTACTATCACTGTCGTTTCGCAGAGAATTTACGAAAATGCGAGCAGCGTGCATCTTGAAGAAACCAAACCATTTAAACAGATAAACCGGTTAGGTTGTGCGACAAATTCGACCACATCTCTCCAGCTCTGTCGCCTATTATATATATATCCAATACACTCTCCGTCGGAAATTCCTTGTATATACTAGTGGCGCTGTTAATGTGATCCCTCCTACACGATACAACTATAGAGCAGCAGAGATATTTTCGTTAAAGCCGCAAACGACATCCATCTGAACCTTCGGTGCCTTGTCACTCACTTTGGACCCCCCCACACACACACTTTGACAACGTTTCCCGTGGATTTTCATCTTCGCCGACGTGAAGACATCTGTTCTTGGCGCTGATTTCCTCACAGCTTTTCAACTTTCTGCCGGTCTAAAAAGCTGTCGAATCTCTTTCTGTACACTGCGGAATGTTTTCCTGTGACACGTTGCAAGTTCATCAAACACAATCTTCGTAGACCTGTTGCACCAATTTCCTGAGCTCAGCCAACCCTTTCTCACACAGAATATTAAGCATAATGTGCGACATCATATCACAGCTCCACGATTTTGCAGGGAAAATTTAGACTTGGCCCGTTCAGAATTTCAGCATATGATAGATCTTAGAATAATACGACCCTCAGCAGTCCATGGTCATCCCCACTTCCTATAGTAACAAAGAAATCGGAGCTCAACAGGAAGGAGATATGATATTCACAGAATTTATATCAATTTCAATCCATTGAAAAAGACGCCAATCACATTCTTGGACAAGCTCTTCTTGTCTTCTGATGCATATCCAAGACTTTACCTACCTCCTTGCCGGGAGAAAGTTTTACATTTTCATGATTTAATCATGCTAATCACAGTTCGATTTTGTTTGGCCTAATATTAACGTCAATATACTTAAATGGACTCAGGCATGTATTTCCTGCCAAACTAGAAAAGTACACTAAGTCCAACACAGGCAGCTTCCCTGTACCTGACACTTGCTTCTTGCATATCCATCTGGATATCGTTGAGCCCTGCCATCTTCCTCTGGTCATCGGTACATGCTCACTATAATAGACCGCTTCACTCATTGGCCAGCGGCAGTCTCTTTGGACTACATTTCTACGAAATCTGTAGCCCGTATTCGTCGAGAACTGGATATCTAATTTTGGTGTATCCAATACTGTTACCACTGACAAAGGATCCCAGTTTACGTCACATACCTTCCGAGACCTTTGCCAATTTTTTAAATAATTCCCATTGCGACAACTGCCTATCACTCTTCAGCTTCTATTGTCGAATTAAAGCTGTCCTATCAGTCTAACACGGACTACATAACGAGACCAAACATTTACGGCCTGTTTTTCAAGGACTTCGATCTATTATTAAAGAAGACCTGAGCGTAACATCAATAGAGAAGGTTTATGGAATCAACCTTCGCTTTTAATGTGAATTTTTCACAATCGATCCATACCCTAAACTACCTCTGGTTATACAGACCGACTTAACTCGTAATGTCTTGAGTGAAGTATACTTCACCACGCTCTGTTACTTCACTTCTATCTGTACGTATTTGTCCGCATCGACTCGATACACAGATAACTGTGGCCACTCTACGATGGACAATACCTAGTGTTATAACGCTCGGACAAATTCTTTGTCACCGACCGCAACGGCAAAGTGACTCAATCGCAATAGATTTTGTAAAACCAGCATTCTTGAAAAAGTCGGCTGATTTAGCATTTCCTGCAACCTGTTTTTCTGATTCGAAACAAATCATCGTGCCCAATCTAAATCCAGTTGTCACGCCTGGTTCAGATCCCGTTATTACATCTGCTTCTAGCTTACCTCATTATGATCAGAATCTGCATTCACACGCTCCTTCCGTCCAACTCACTACTCGCACGATTCACATCGATCGTCGTTTAATATTACTGTGAAAATATGCAAACTTTGTCCCTTCCTAATTTTTTTGTGTATTTACATGCTACAACGCATCTACATCTGCATTTTCATTTCGTTCACCTTTGCTGTAGGATCCGGCTATTTGGGAGAGTATTGAAGTGATATACCAGTTTAAAAACTAGTCTACCAAATAGCGTCGTGCAAGACGGACACACAGACACAATCTGTGAAAGAGAAAGAACTGGCAATTATCGCCCTTTTTTACTTCGTCTCTGGTAGATAGGTGTTCACACTAACTTTTATCTTCTTTCTCTCTCTTCTTTTCTTTTTCTTTTCATTTTTATTTTGACTGTCACGCAGCAGGACGTGTCCGTCATGCGGTCCAAGTTTGTTTTACACACGCAAACTGATGCTGTATTTAAATGAATATTCGCGTACTATCCAGCTTTATCGAAGTAAGCCTTAACATTGTTAATAATGAACAAAAAACTTTATAATCAATAACAATTTTACACAAAATATGTAATCTCCTTCCACAAACGTAAAGAAGCTGTTGGATTTTAATCAATACACATTTATTCTCGCATAACAGAAACATAGAATATACTTGCAGGGAAACCCGGCGTCTTCCGGGATTGAATACAGATGAATAAATGTTAGACACTTCCATACTTTTATTGTATCGAAATTAGAGAAATCACCTATTATTTAATCAAATCAAGTGATTACCTGCTCTAGGTAATGGCCACCCCCTACTTTACTGGGAGAAAGCTTTATACATTTCCTCGAAATGACTAAGTTAACAATACATTGTAGTCTGTATTGCCCTGTAGATAATTTACGGCTTATTTTATAAAATGACTTGTATATAATTGCTTTACTTTAAGTTTAATTTTAGTTTAATTTGACAAAAGTCAAGTATTATGGCTCAATTGTGTTCTAAACAGACATGTTTATTTCGAACATGGCCCTTTCATATCAAAGTGTAGTATTGGGGATCCCAGCTTAATTGCTATATAGGTAGTTTTAGAAATATAAGTTATTAAAGCATATTTTGGGTTTCCCATTAGCGAGTTGGCAGGATCACAAAAGGTTAGGTTTGACAGGTATCAACCTAGAGAGAAAGCGCCGGAAATTAGGGGTGACATGCACCGGAAATTAGGGGTGACACGGGAATTGTGGTTGTAGGCTTCCGGTTGACGACCACATGGGAGGAGTGGTTTTGTGCAGCAGAGAATGCAGACGGGAGATTTCGGGTGTCCGAAAACCAGGGTTGAAGATGATAGGCTTGCCCTGAAATAAAAGATTGAATCTTTAAATCCATCTTGTTGTTTATCGATGCATCTGTCTGCAGTGACCACTCCTCACGACATGGAGACCAGCGTCCAAGAAGGCATCATCCGTTGGCCAAGGTAACCAGGTATGTACGCATTATACATGGCACATACACGTCTCGAAGACTTTCAAGGCAATAAACGGTGTAAGGATAAGAATACACACCACACACATATATAACAGTGAACTGCACGTAACATACGTAAGAGCATACACACACCTATATATGTAAGAACACATACACTTAAAAGTACTCTTAGAAACAATTAAAAGTAAACGATTAAATAATAGTAATACATAAATAACAAAGAGGACAACAAACATTCACGGTAAAAAAGTATCATCTGTTGATTTTATGAAATTTGTTTTAGATAATCATTTGAATTTAAGTTAAACGAATAAAACTCTAGTATCATGGTTTAATTGTGCTCTAAAAAGAAACATAATTTTGAACGCACTACTGTGTTATAATATAACCTATTGATGAGTGTATAGTTTGTTGTTATTACTTTAGTTTGATAAAAAATAGACATCCTTAGTGATAAGATTTTTTTCAATCATCGATACTTATCAGACGCATTCCGATACAAAACCTACGTAAGAACACTTCAAGATACATCTAGCATTTGCGTTCGGAATTTTTTTCAAAAGTCGGCTCAGCCGTTTTCGAGTTAATAGGGAACGAACTCACACGCACATATATATACACAAAGTTCCTTTTATA
The DNA here is from genome assembly GCF_053919585.1 of Euprymna scolopes. Taxonomy (NCBI): domain Eukaryota; kingdom Metazoa; phylum Mollusca; class Cephalopoda; order Sepiida; family Sepiolidae; genus Euprymna; species Euprymna scolopes. The sequence goes on along the minus strand of NC_136490.1, from coordinate 36,821,792 downwards.
TAATAGTAGAAAAGTCAATAATATAGAAATATAAAAGGGGATATCCACATACATTACTGCCTTATTCCAATAAGAAAGAAACTTGTTACAAATGTGCGGAACACAAAAAACATGCGTTATACCACTATCAGTCGGTCACTGAGGTGTGACCGACAGACGTGTTATAGTAAATGTCTTAAAGCAGTCTCATGAAGATATGAAGATGGGCCAGTCATTAGGGTCTGTGTAGTAAGAAGAAAGTCATACCTGAGATGTTGGATCTGGGTGTTGCTACTTTCTTCTCTCAAGATGATCTCTTCACCCTGGTGGCATTCTGGTGGGAATCTTAATTTCTTTGTCCCCAGGGCCGCCTTTCGGCAAGACATGCATGGAGACATTTATGGCAGACACAAGAAAGACGACACGCGACACAATTGTAATATACATAAAGTATAACTAACTATTTTATTTTACATTAGAGATACAATATATATTACAAAAAACAATTTACAATTAATTTTTACAATTAAAACTGGATAATAGGCTTTTCGAAGCTAACTAACCTACCCTAACTAGTGTTGATGGAGGGGGTGCCCCCCCCCTCATTTACGGAAAGACAAAATATGCGTCCTCACATCATGGTGGTCGTGCAGGGAAGAGACAGAAAGATAGCAAGGGAATTATGGGACGGGATTTCTTTGTATCTCTACGCTCATGGACAATTTACCACCCGTCCATGCTGCAGAGTGTGTTAGAAACAGTGGCACACGGAAATAGTACCACAGCGTGAGCAATCGATGAATTAATGTACTTTATTTCATAGTGCGAGAACAGATGCCTGACAGATGCAGGATAGGCAAAGATGGTATCCTGTCGTGTTGTATAGCCGGGGTTTCATATTAAAGGAGTCATTTATCGAGAGATGGCGGGCACATGTAACGGGTAATACAGGAGAGATGATGATGAGAAAGAAGTAGATGACATTTATACAGTTCTGGACTGTTTCTTCTTAACATATATGGCGATGAGAGAGAGGGTGATCAGTTCTTTTAACACAGGAGGGGACAGCCATTACTTGGAGAGACGGAGGCAAACAGTTACAAAAATCTTACAAAAATATTCTTTATTCCATTTGACCGGTCGAAATGATGATTACGTCAGTAATTCGCATTGGTTGTACATGGTTAAATGTTCTCCCTTCGCTTCTAAAGGGACCGTCTTCTGACTGCCTTTGATGACTGCTCGAACCTGTCTCCCCGACTGCAACTCTCGATCTGACTAAAACTGGCTCCTTTATTGAGAAATTCCCTTACTGCTTTGACGTCAAATGTATGGCTCTAACCGGGATCGACATACGTTTCCAAAACACACTTCTGCAAACAAAGAATTCTCAATAATTTTTCAATATATTTCTAAATTGTATTGTTCCTTATTTTTAGCTGACCTTTTTAATTAAATTTCCTTAAAAGAATGAAAAATTAAATTCTTTTTACAAACAAACAATATCTTAACTATTTTATATGAAAAGTTAACAATGCGAAATTCTAACATTCCATTTTCTGAATCTGTCTCTGAACCTTGCTTATCAGGTTCGAGTCCCGGCTTATCCTAATCTCATTTTCCACTTATCTAAAGTTCTTCTTACGTACAGGAATAGGGGACAGCCCTTTTCTCCTGTAACAGTCGAACCACATCCAATGGCCTTAGGGACTTGACTTTCTTAAACGCACCATCGCCTGACGACGTCTTTAGTTATTCATAATGGAGTAATTATATATATATATATATATATATATATATATATATTGTGATGCGGCATAATCACGTTGGCACACCGATTCCCACTGGATTACCGAAGGTAAGCATCGTTAATCTTGGTTAATAATATATGGGTCACTATTTGGAACGTCCAAGTGATGTATGTTCTCTCCGTTTATCTCGGCATGGTTTTAGTCGCCCTGGACGTCTCCTTTCCACTGGATCCAAACAGTGCCATTTGCGCAATCCTTGCCTTACAATTGCACGCGAATTTGTAGCATTTGTCTTTCGAGACTGGACGAAGGTATCGATATATATTATGACGTTCCTGCGAAAGCAACGCCGTCACTTTCAAAACAGCTTCGCCATAAGACAAGGCAGTCTAGTCACATAACTCAAAAGGTAAGTAAAACATGTCATCGGTCCTTATTTGTTTGATTGACGTGCGTAGGTCAGCGACCTCCACGCCATTGACAAGCGCACGTGATGTCTGGAAGTGACACTTTTCTGCTGTTATCGGACGCCGGAGAGGAACTATTCGGCTTGGCACAGGAAGTGCCAATTGTCAAACACATGCAGATTATCAAAATGTACAGTATGCTGATCGAGAACTTTTATTCGCCAGGAATCAAAAGAGATTCTGTCAATCATGCAAAAACTGTAAGAAAGATGGGAAACCCAACCTGGATATACCACCAGCATCCCTCAGATAAATATCCGTAACAGACGGGCTGTTCTTACGAACCATCATGGGTTGCGTAAAAACGTCTACTGAGGACGAAAATGTGAAACTAATAAATATATACGATAATGTGTGCTAGTACAAGATTCCCGGAGTCTGTCTCGTTTATGACTATATCGACAAACAAAGTAACGGAAGTAAAGGAACGACAATTAAAAGAAACGCCGTTATGAAGTGTCATCTTCTCTTCTTTTACATAACAAACCCGACCCGTTTCTCGACCGGGTTCTTTACGACAACTGGCGACGCTCACCTCAGTGGTTAGATGCCGACGAAGCGCCACGACACATCCAAAGTCAGATTTGCACTCAACGAAGGTCATGCTGACTGTTTGGTGGTCTGCGACCGGTCTCATCTATTACAGATTTTCAATGCAGGCGAAGTGTCGTCTACAAATGGATGAAATGCATCAGAAACATCGACAACAACACTCAATATAAGTCTACAGAAAAGGCACAATTGTCCTCTACAACAATGCCTGACCACACGTTGCTAAACCGACCCTATAGAAGTTACACAAATTGGCTTACGAAACTCTGCCTCATCCGCCATACTCTTCAGACCTCTTACACATCTAGTTGGTTAGTTGGTTATTTAATGCCGAATCCAAAGATTTTGAAGAAAATTTTTTTAACAGAATATATTTGTTGTTTTCAAGTCGGTTTCTATTTAACCCATAGTTGGAACCCTAACAGGTACTACCACTCCGGGTCAGAGTGGACCTGGGAGCAATGGTAATTAAAGGGTGAATCCACGCTCCCCAAAGCCCGCAAGCTGGGGCCTCACCACTGGATATAGTTAAGGCCATATCCAGGACCCTTACGCATCTGGATAACTTTCTGCCTGAGAAATGGTAAAAAACCTTAGTGATGTCCAAAAGGTCTTTAGTGACTACATCACAACCAGAATGCAAGATTTGTACATTACTTGCATAAATATACTTGTTTTACGTTAGAAAAATGTGTTGATTATGATGGTGCTTCGATTAATACTTTTTTTTTGTTTTAGCCGAGATATGTTAATCTGAATTTAAACGTTTAAAAACTGCAAGAACTTGTTATCGGACCTAAAATGTAAGAACTTGTTATCGGACCTAAAATGTTTAACAGGTTTACACCTGTTAAACATTTTAGGTCCGATAACAAAAACTTAATAAATATTATTTAATGTATTTTTGGAAACTTTATTTATTCTAGCAGTGAGAAATGTTTATCACTCAACAGCAAATTAGTTGGAAAAATGTCTTTGTTTAAAAAAAGGAATACTCGCTCACAAAGGGATGTGTTAATTACAACGCTAATGTGCACATAACACCTTTTTAATCGAAGACATACTGCTTTACTTTATCTATATGAAGCATAAGGTAAATTTACAACATTTATTCAGTTTTATTTAACAACAAATTCTTGCAAAAAATACACTTAATAAAAAAAGGTACAGATGAATATGAATTGGACAGAAAAGAACTTCATAGGTATAAGAAAATTAGACAAAAGTAACGTAGGGGATTTTTTTATTACTTATATTGTAGGTGAATGCGTTCACATTTGTAATAGCAAAGTTCACAGACCAGACCGATTAATTGGATACAAAAACAAGGTTGACTGGTGCATATTATGTTCTGCATATATATATATATATATATATATATATATATATATATATATATATATATATATATATATATATATATATGGGGGTCTATAAAGACTGCTATACATAGAATCTATAACCAATAAATGCGAGAAAGAATCCGACAAGTTATTAAAAAGAAAACTCTCCATAAATATTTTTATTTAATATTACATAAATTAATGTTTTCTATATAACGCAGATGTTATATGTTATCTAATATATATATATATATATATATATATATATATATATATATGTATATATATATATATATATGTTGTATTCGTTGGTAAACAAACATTACTTTCATGAAAATGAATGAACGCATCTGTATCAATACTAAAACTCTGCTATTGCTTGCAATGATGGTTCCGTCTTGAATTTTGACGTCATGACGTCATTTCTAGCAAACTTTTCATTTTAAAATAAATTCGAAAAAAAGTTTTGAGAATTTATATTTGTTTTAAACTCCAATGAGAGAAGAGAGAGGGAGAGAGAGAGAGAGAGAGAGCTTTATTTAGGACTACTCTGGAGGCATCTTTAATTACATTTTGTGCTTTTAGTAGTGCTCCGCAGGCCTCTTAGATGTTTTCTCTGATAAATAAATTATAATATATTCTGAAAGAGAGGCTTCCAAAATTGTTTTAGTAAAGTATTAAGGAATCTGAAGTGCTGAATAGTCTAGATAGAACATTAATCTAAGTGCTAAATATTATAGTTAGACTCATAACCCAAATTGCTAACTATTAAAACAGAACCATAATCCTAACCGAGTAAATCTTTAACCCCCGTCCCCATTCTCCATATCCTCTACATAATTCTTTACCAATAACTGCAAGAACCGAGAAAAATAATCTTACGCTCTTAGTGTAACAACAACTATTTATAAATATCACCATCTCAGCTACGCAAAACCCTCCCAAAAATCCATCTAAAAATAACCTCCACTAAACTAATTACGCACTCTAACTCTACTACTGACCCATTAAAGTTTATAACTAATTAATTACAACCATCAACAAACACATGTTTTCCCCTATATTTCGCATCTGTATAACGCTTACTTCGCTTTATGTTTATCCATGCTGTATTATAAGCAAACACCTCAATCATCTGCACTGCTCTGCAACCACCACCAAACGCCATACCATTCATAGGCCCATTTAAACTGGTAATGCCCTGAAAATACCTAGCTTAATTAACTTTCACAAACATCGCCATCCCCTCCTTAGTCCTTGTCTGCATACCTTTTAACACACTACCCCCTTTTTTCTCACTCACTTCACACCACCTATCCACACAAAGAAATGGACACTTCCTCTCAACCTTTAAACCTCCAAATCCCCTATTCCTTCCAATTAATAACCCTCCATTTCTCTCACTTTTAATTCTCTTACATAAAGCATGCAATCGCTGCCAATAAACAATAAAAAGCACCCTAAATTCAACTACTCAGCCCTCAATTTAACTACCCACAATATTATAAATTCCGTACCTAAAATTCCCAGGGAGTTTATATTAATTAAGTTGGACGTATGTTAAAAACACATTAGTTGGCTGTATCTTAACAATGCGACCAGAAGAAATAACCCAACCCCATTTCAACAACCCCTCACCCTATCTAAACCCCACTCCCCACCTCCACCAACACCTATATTGCGGTCAACCCAATTCAAGAACTTGACCCATCACCAGCTTTCTTTTAACACAACTGACCATTCTCCAAAACGCACGTGTATGCTTCTTTCCTTCCTTTCTTTCCTCTCTTCTCCTTTTTTCATATTACCCTTTCCTTTTCATGTGTTTTCCGCTATCCCTTGTTATAGTTGTCCTATTTATGTATTCTTACATCTTCGTATGTTTCCCCTACGCTCCCAAAATCCACGAGCTAAGAAACTTTTTTTCTTTTTCTAGTTACTCTAGCTTTGTATCATCATAGGAGGCAAAAAGAAAACAATGCTTGCTAAAAAAATTCATAATGGAGTAAATTAACACTTGAGGTTGTAAAATAAAAACAATATATATATATATATATATATATATATATATATATATATATATATATATATATAGGGTGCATCCTGTAGATTATGTAGCCAGACTTTGTGGGCACCCTGTATATATATATATATATATATATATATATATATATATATATTATATATATATACTATTATTATATATATATTATTATATATATATACATATATATTATATATATATATATTATTATATATATTATTATATATATATAATTATTATATATATACATATATTATATATATATATATTATATATATTATTATTATTATATATATATATATAATTATTATATATTATTATATATTATTATATGTATATATTATTATATATATTATATATATATTATATACATATATTATATATATATTATTATATATATATTATATATATATTATATATATATTATATATATAATATATATATTATATATATATTATATATATATTATGTATATTATATATATTATTATATATATATTATTATATATATATATATATATATATATATATATATACGTGGGTGTGTGTATATATATACAGGGTGCCTATATATATTGTTATATACAAATCGAAGCGTTTTGTTTTTTTTGCAGTCTTCAAATTTGTGACGCCTTGTTTTTATTTTCACCAAGTAAGGCGAGCACCTGCTGTTCTATTTACCTGCAAATAATAACCTCCATTACAGTAGACTTCTTCTTTATAAAATACGGTTGGTTATTTTTATTTTAATGTAGAACTCTGTATTAACTGTCCGCATGAACTATTGTCCATATTTATATTCTTATGTTTTTAAGTTTTGTGACTGCAACTCATAAAAATGTTATTTTCGTCTCATGCAGTAACCAGCAAATACATAGACATGTTAATCCGACTATCTGATTATTTTGCTAACAGTTTTTCCTCTGATGAGAAAAATTAGCATTCTTTGAAACTCCACGGATTAAGAAGCACCTAGCTACCAACTTTGGAGTATTCTGCCGAATAATAAAAAACTTTTTGTAAATTTCTACTTTACAGCTCTGTTCTTATATATATATATATATATATATATATATATATATAGAGAGAGAGAGAGAGAGAGAGAGAGAGAGAGAGGGGGGGGGGAGCGAAGAGACAGACAGACTTATAGAAAAAGAGTGAGAGCGTTGCCCGGGTGCTGAGACAAAAAAAAAAATACAAAAATGGTCAATTTTCTTTAACTTTAACCTTTATTATGACCTCTTAAAATGTATTGTTTTGGGCACAAGTTGAGTTATATACCTATAGAGAGAGACAGAGACATAGACAGAGACAGAGAGAGACAGACAAACTGAGAAAGGGGAGAGAGGAAAAGAAAGATAGGCAGAAATACAGTAAGGTAGATAAATATAAATAGTGATCGAAATATAGTTATTTTCACTACTTGACTCATCAGTGTAGCTAGACGCAGCATGTTCATAACAAAGATTCAAAACTGTCTATAGTCACTACGTGCCGTATCAAGTGTGCTTACCAAACTGTTACATAAGATTGAGCAAAATATATTGCATATAAAACGAATTATCTACGCTGATACAGAAATAATTCTTTTTACAGAAACCATTATATCCGTATTAACACCTATCTATATATTAATTTATCTATCTACTTCACTCTCTTTCTCACTATATATATATATATATATATATATATATATATATATATATATATATATATACTAGCATGGGTGTCCGGCGTTGCCCGGGTGTTTGTAGGTGTGGGTTAAGTAAAAAAAAAAGTTATTAGGAAGGCAGGCTCGAACCCGTAATGCAAAGGAGGAAAAGAACGTGACGTCTTTGCTGTTACGACCACCGCCAAACCGGAAATGACGTAGGTTTAAATTAAGGCTAGCCAATCGAAAAGAGGGGATGACTTTCGAAAATATCGGCGAAAAAAGCGTCCCCTTCCTGTAGAAAAGTGCCCAGTTGAGGGTGAAGTAATTAATGTTTTAGACAATTTTTCGGTATTTCTCGTCTGAAGGGTCGAACTTCAAAACAGTACTGATCTTGTAAAAATCCGTTGCCTCTGCAGAAAGTTTTAGGCAGACATGCAAACATAAATACATAGATTTATATATTTGTAGCTCAAAGTTTCGACCCAAACAGATTAAAAAGCTTGCCCTATCTCTTAATACCCTTTATGTAAAATTTATAATGTTTAGACCAGAAATTTTCTGAGTAATTTGGTAGAGACCGCAGAGATAACATTTTTAAAAAATTTGACCCCTATTATCATCCCTTAACATTTATTGTTCTGGGTCCAAATCAAGTTATTAAGTTAGATCATTGTCCAAGCAACCTATATCTAAAATTTCAAGTGTTTACACCCAAAATTGGCGGAGGAGTTTGGAAGAGTTCTGAAAGATCAAATTGTTGAACTTTAATCCCTTACTTGTGAAATTTCTGGCCGAAAACGGATGAAAAGATTTTCCAAAACCCAGTACCCTCTATATTAAATTTCGAGTCTATAGACTGAAAATTAACAGTTATTGCGTAGGGAAATGTACACAGAAACGCAGACAGACAGAGAGACGGACAGACACTTTCACATTTATAGATATACTAGCATGGGTGCGTGGCGTTGCCCGGGTGTTTGGAGGTGTATGCTGAGCAAAAAAAAAAAAGGTATTTTTTTAAAACTTTGACTCCTATTATCACCCCTTAAATTTTATTGTTTTGGGCTCAAATTGAGTTATTAATTTAGCTCAATGTCCAAGGAACCTACATCAAAAATTTCAAGTGTTTAGACCCAAAATTGGCGGAGAAGTTTGGTAGAGTTTTCAAAGGTAAAATCGTTGAACTTTGACTCCTTAATCGCCAAATTTCTGACCAAACACGAATCACATAGATTTTCCCAAATCTCAGTACTCACAGACAGACAGACAGACAGACAGACACACACACACACACACCTTTACTTTTATAGATATACTAGCATAGGTGCGCGGCGTTGCCCGGGTGTTTGGAGGTGTATGCTGAGAAAAAAACGGTCAATGTTTTAAACTTTAACCCCTATTATGACCCCTTAAAATTTATTGTTTTGTGCTAAAATTGAGTTATTAAGTTAGATCCATGTCCAAGAAACCTATATTTAAAATTTCAAGTGTGTAGACCCAAAATTGTCGGAGGAGTTTCGTAGAGTTCTCAAAGGTAAAATCGTTGAACTTTGACCCCTTACCATCCAAATTTCTGGCCAAACACGAATCACATAGATTTTCCTAAATCTCAGTACCCAAAGACAGACAGACAGACAGACATCCACACAGACACGTTCACTTTTTATAGATATACTAGCATGGGTGCCCGGCGTTGCCCGGCGTTGCCCGGCGTTGCCCGGGTGTTTGGAGGTGTATGCTGAGCCAAAAAGAAAATACAAAAACGGTAAATTTTCTTTAACTTTAACCTCTATTATGACCCCTTAAAATTTATTGTTTTGGGCTCAAGTTGAGTTATTAAGTTACATGCATGTCGAAGGAACCTATATCTAAAATTTCTAAGTACCCAAAATTGTCGGAAGAGTTTCGTATATTCTCTAAGGGTGAAATCGTTGAACTTTACCCCTTAACAGCCAAATTTCTGTCCGAAAACTGATCACCTAGATTTTCCCAAATCTCAGTACCCTGTATATCAAATTTCGACTATGTAGACTGAAAATTAACAGAGTTATTGCGAAGGGAAATGTACACAGACACACAGACAGACACACAGACATACAGACACATTCACTTTTATAGATATATAGATAGATATATTTGGTTTATTGTTGTATCTAAAATATTCAGCTCTTTGGATAATGGTATTACCTAGAATATTCAGCTTTTAGGATTAGTTTCATCTAAAATATTAAGCATGTTGGATTATGGTTTTATCTAAAATATTCAGCACATTGAATTTAATTTTCAAAATAGAGACATACTAGCATTTCAGCCCGGCGTTGCCCGGGTGTTTGTATGTGTATGTTGAGCAAAGAAAAAAAAAGTGGTAGTAGGAAGGCAGGCTCGAACCCATACCGCAATGGAGGAAAAGAACGGGGGGAAAAACTGACGTCTATGCTGTTACGACCACCGCCAAACCGGGAGTGACATTTTTCTTTAAATTTAGGCTAGACATTCGGAAGGAGAGGATGACTTTAAAAAATATCGGCGAACAAAGCGACCCCCCCCCTGTAGAAAAGTTCCCAGTTTAGGTGAAGATATTAATGTTTTTAGCCAATTTTTCGATATTTGTCGTTTTAAAGGTCGAACTTCAAAACGATACTGATCTTGAGAAAATCCGTGACCTCTGTCGAAAGTGTTCGGCAGACATGTAAACATACATACATACATTTATATATTGGTAACTAAAAATTTTCGACTCAAACCGATGAAAAAGCTTACCCTTTCTCTGAATACCCTTTATGTAAAATTTCAATTTAGACCAGAAATTGTTCGTAGTAATTTGGTAGAGGTCAGTATTTTCACTTTGACCCGTATTATGACCTCTTAGCATTTATTGTTTTGGACTCAAATCAAGTTATTAATGTCCTAGGAATTTAGACCCAAAAATTGACGGATGAGTTTGGTAGACTTCTCAGTAGTAAATCGTTGAACTTTGACCCCTTAACAGCAAAATTTCCTGCCGAAAACCGATCACAAAGATTTTTTCTAATCTCAGTACCCTGTATATCAAATTTTTAGTCGGTCGACTTAAAATTGACAGAGTTATTCCGTAGGGAAATTTACACAGACAGACACACACACACACACACACACACACACACACACACACACTTTCACTTTTATAGGTATATAGATATATTTATATTATATTTGTAGACTACTTTAAATTTAAAAATGCATTTAAACCATTCTAAAATCAATGTTTCTACACATTTGTACCACAAGTCTTTAAAGATATATATGAAGTATAGGAATTCTCTACAAAAGACTAGGAACTATATATTACACGACTAGGAACTATATATTACAAGAAAAAGGGTCCCCTTTTGTTAGGATTTCGCATTGTTCAATTTCATATAAAATAGTTTAGATATGTTTGTTTGTAAAAAGAATTTGATTGTTCAATTCTTTTTATGAAAACTGAATTAAATAAAGGTCAGCTAGAAAATAATGAACAATAAATTTAGAAATATATTGAAATTAGGTTAGGTTGAAAAATAGGTTACTGATAAGTCTTTGTCTGCAGAAATGATTTGGGAAAATGTGCCGAACCACGTATGTTTAGGCTACGTGAGTCGATCACGTTTTGAAGCCATACATGACGTCATAGCAGAAAGGGAATTTCTCAATATAGGAGCTAAAGTCGAAGATCGGAGGCAGTCGAGTCCGGATTGAAGTCAGCACAGTCACCCGGGCAGGGCTGACATGAGAAGGGCTCCCCTTAGAGGCGAAGGGGTAGAACATTAAACATGTAAAAACGACTTTGAATTCCTTGATGTCATCATCATTCGGCTGGTCGATATGATAATAAAGAAGTCACCATCATGTTTTTGTAAACTGTCGTCATTCAACAATTAAAGGTAATGTGTAATCATCTTCAATGCACTTTGTATAACCTATCCAAGTAGTGTACCCCCTTCTCCATCATAAGTAATGACTGTCCCCTCATGTGTTAAGAAGAAACACTCCAGAACTGTATAAATGTATCTCCCACTCATCAATATGAATGTCATTCTATCTCTTATATGACACGCCCGGCTATACAACATATTCGTTGATTTGGCTACCGTGACAAAAATGTTAGACGAAATAGAACAATAATTAAAAAAAGAAAAACACACGTACGCACAGCGTAAAAGAAAAAAGCTAGACGAAATACACTCAATGAAAAAAAAAAAAGTATACATTCTCACAAAAGAAAAAAATGTCGATATGCATCAAAGAAAAAAATAACAGAATAAAAGTCCAAATTAAAAATTAAATGAGTGAAAAAGGAAATCACACACACATGTAAAAGGTTAAGAGGAAAAATTGCTTTGATAGGTGACTTTTCAGTGTTTCATAACAGGTCATAACAAGTGACTGTTCATTTTGTGAAAATATTTTGTAAAGCAAAAGACAGAAAACATATATACGAAGGTTATAAGGTAGTTTAGAGTAAAACAATAACATATACCGGCAGAAATTAGACTGGTGAAGCCACGTCGTTTTCGGCCTTCTTCTGCTTTGGAATCCGCCGTTGGCAAACATTTTATTGAAAATCCAGCTTGTACTAATGCCTATAAAATAAACTGTTTTAGCATATTGCACCGGTTGTCAAAATCATTTAAAGTTTTGTTAGTCTGCCTCAATTTTTCACGAAAGCTTTGTCGTCAGAAAGACTTTCTCGGAAATATATTTTAATCGTACTCATACTCCATTCCATCTCAATTGTGCACATATTGTACAATATTGTACACATGCATATATATATATATATATATATATATATATATATATATATATATATATATTACACGAATTCCCATTGGTTTGTTTGTAATCGTATTTATCAAAGGATTTGCTCTAGAGTGACAATTTAAGTCGGTTATTATGCATCTTTTAATATACCAAAGATAAACTTTTGATTAATTTCTGATGAAATGGGTCCTTAGATCGTTTAGTATATTATTTTCAAAGCACTGTATGGTTTTCGTACCGATAAATATATAGCGATATTTATATATATATATATATATATATATATATATATATATATATATGTATACCGATAAATATATATATGTATACCGATAAATATATATATATATATATATATATATATGTTCGGATAAATATATATATATTTCCCTTCGCAATAACTCTGTTAATTTTTAGTCTACAGACTCGAAATTTGATAGGGTACTGAGAAATTTGGCTGTTTTTTTTTTTTTTTTTTTTTACATGGATGTCACCACTTATCAAGGCCCGGAGGCCACCCAGGGATAAGGGTTATTGCGTGTACAGTAATCAATGAGATAGTATTGTAGTAATCATTAGTATTGGAGATTTGATAGACTGTCTTACTTAAGGGGGCGGTTTGTCAGGAATTTGTTTACGTTGGATTTGAAGACATTCAAGTTGTAGTCAGGTGGAAAACAGGCAAACGGTAGAGAGTTCCACAGTCGTGCACTTCTGAGAAAGAAGCTTTGTTCATGGAATCTACGTTTGGATTTAGGCACAGATAAAGAATGGGGAAAATTATTGACAGTAGTTTCAGCCAGACGGGTGTTTCCTGTAAAAGATTGCCGAGTGGGGACGAGAGATTGGAGCTCAGACGAGCACTTGCCATGGAAATAATGATAAAACAAAGACAGGCTCGCAACGTCTCTTCTGTGGGAGAGAGGCTGCAGGGAAGAGAAAAGGGCATCCCCCACCAAACCACGAAGTCTATTTTGTACTCTGTCAAGGCAGGATAGACTGTTTTTAGCAGCTCCCGCCCAGATGTGGCAGCAGTACTCAGTCCTTGGGCGTACTTGGCTTTTATACAGATAGAGAATTCATCTGTAGTGAGATATCTTCTGGAGCAGTAGAATAATCCCACCATTTTTCCAGCGTCCCTGGCAACAGATTTGATGTACGTGTTCCATTTCAGATCAGGAGTAAAGGTCAAACCCAGAAGCTTGTCAAAACATGGGGCCTCCCTAAGACGAGAGCCATCTATTTCAATAGATGCCAGATGGGGATCAGAGCGCTAATGATGTAAAGATAGAAGCTTGGTTTTGGATGCATTAAAAGTGACCAGCCACCTCTTCCCCCATTGTACCACGCGCTCAAGATCAGAGGAGAGAGAATTAGAGAGAACTTTGTCATTTACGGCCTTTGATGTGTTGTCATAGATCGTCGTGTCATCAGCATAGATGTCAACGAATGATTTAAGTATGTGTTTTGGGAGATCATTGATGTAGATCAGGAAGAGAGTTGGGCCCATGATGAACCCCTGGGGGATTGCAGCATTAATACGGTGGGCCTCTGATTTCTGCCCATCAATCGCTACTCTTATGAACCTATCAGAGAGAAATGATTTAAACATTTCCAGTAATACCGTAGCTGGAAATCTTGTGAAGTAGGCCCTTATGTCATACCTTATCGAAGGCCTTCGATATGTAAAGAGCAATTGCCCAGGAAAGGAAACCTTTGTCAAGAGATTCACTAATCCTATATGATATAACCGTTAGCACATCTGCTGTAGATCTTGCAGAGCGGAAACCATATTGCATGTCACTAAGAAGGTTGTTTCTGTTGAGGTGATTCACTACTTCTTTATTTAATATTGATTCCAACAACTTACTCATGGCACACAGGAGACTTATTGGTCTGTACTGAGAGAGAGAGGACTTTTCACCTGAATTCTTAAATACAGGGCATACTGATGAGGTTTTCCAGGGTGTTGGAAAGCACTTCTCCTTAACGCAACGCTGAAACAATTTTGTAAGTATGGGAGCAAGTTCTGGTTGGAGCTTTTTCAGCACTATGACTGGAATGCCGTCAGGGCCAGTTGCTTTCCTGGAATCAAGGTTCTTGATTATCTTGGCGACCTCACACACAGATATTTGTATGTTGCATGGCGTGTTGTCTGTTATATGAAGATATACAGGGAGTTGATGGCCATTGTCGCATAGGGTAGAATTAGCTGCAAAGTTCTTGGCAAATAGTTTGGCCTTGTCTGATGCTGACGAGATGACCTCAGGTCCATTGATAATAGTTGGGATAGAACGCACGCTTCTGTTCAAGATCCTGTTTGCTATTTGCCAGAACTGGTGTGAACCAAGCCGGTGATCAGCTACCTTGGATTTAACAGACTGAGCATATAGCTCTCTTGCATTTATTATTACTCTTTTACAGTGGTTGCTGGCAGTCCTGAAAGCAGCTTTAGTCTCAGTACATCTATTACGTTGGTAGCTATGGAAAAAGCGATTTCTGTGCGCGATGGCAGCAGCACATTCAGAGGAGAATAATGGCTGACTGTTAGGTTTTTGTTGGAATTTTTTGGATGGTATGAATCGGTCTATGCCTACAATTAACCGTCCCTTAAGGGGTCAAAGTTCAACGATTGATTTGACCTTTGAGATCTCTACCCAACTCCACCGACAATTTTGGGTCTATGCACTTGAAATTTTAGATATAGGTTCATTGGACATGGATCTTACTTAATAACTCAATTTGAGCCCAAAACAATAAATGTTAAGTGGTCATAATAGAGATCAAAGTTTTTAAAAAATTGACATCTACGGTCTCTTCCAAATTACTCAGACAATTTCTGGTCTAAATATTTGAAATTTTACATAAAGTGTGTTCAGAGATAGGGCAAGTTTTTTTATCAGTTTAGGTCGAAAATGTTTAGTTACAAATATATAAATGTATATATGTATGTCTGTTGGCATGTCTGCCTTAAACTTTCAATAGAGGCGACGGATTTTACCAAGGTCAGTATCGTTTTAAATTTCGACCTTTCACACGACAAATATCGAAAAATTGGCTAAAAACATTAATATCTTCCCCTTCAACTAGGCACTTTTCTACTTTTTTCACCGATATTTTTTAAAGTTATCCTCTCCTTTAGATTGTCTAATTTTAAAACATGTCGCTTCCGGTTTGGCGGTGGTCTTAACATATATGTTAGGTTTTACCCCGTTCTTTTCCTCCTTTGCGGTACGGGTTCGAGCCTGCCTTCCTACTACCACTTTTTTTTTTGCTCAACATACACATCCAAACACCCGGGCAACGCCGGACTGAAATACTAGTATATCTATAAAAGTGTAATTGTCTGTGTGTCTTTCTGTGTGTGTGTGTGTGTGTGTGTGTGTGTGTGTGTACATTTCCCCACGCAATAACTCTGTCAATTTTTAGTCTACAGACTCGAAATTTGATATACAGGGTACTGAGATTTGGGAAAAGAAATTTTGCTATTAAAAGGTTAAAGTTCAACGATTTTACCTTTGAGAACTCTACCACACTCCTCAGACAATTTTGGGTCTAAACACTTGAAATTTTAGATATAGGTTCCTTGGACATGGATATAACTTAACGTGATTCGAGTCCAAAACAATAAATGTTAAGGGGTCATAATAGGTGTCAAAGTTGACTGATTTTTTTTTTTGCTCAGCATGCACCTCCAAACATCCGGGCAACGCCGCGCACCCATGCTAGTATATCTATAAAAGTGAAAGTATCTGTGTGTGTCTCTGTGTCTGTCTGTCTGTCTGTCTGTCTGTCTGTGTACATTTCCCACCACAATATCTCTGTCAATTCTCAGTCTACAAACTCCAAATTTGGTATACAGGGTACTGAGATTTGAGATAATCTATGTGATCCGGGTTTAGCAAGAAGTTTCGCTGTTAAAAGGTCAAAGTTCAACGATTTTACCTTTGAGAAAGACAATTTTGGGTCTAATCACTTGAAATTTTAGATATAGGTTCCTTGGACATGGATCTAACTTAATAACTTGATTTGAGCCCCAAATAATATATTTTAAGGGGTCATAATAGGGGTCAAAGTAAAAACAATTGACCGTTTTTTTTTTTTTGCTCAACATACACCTCGAAACACATTGGTAACGCCGGGCTGAAATGCTAGTATATATATATATATATATATATATATATATATATATATATATATATATATGTGTGTGTGTGTGTGTGTGTGTGTGTGTGTGTGTATGTATATATATATATATATTTATGTCAGGTCATGTCATATGCTACTGGTAGCATGTAACCCAGTACTACCTGCCTCATGGTCGGGTCACCGGCGACTAAACTGGTTCCCCCACCAGACTTGTTTGGTGAGGAGGGCGGCTAGTCTCCCTGAAGGATTAAAAACAAGACCTTCCAAAGGGCGAATGAACTCATTTTCTGGGTCAACGGCCAACTAGCACCGTGTATATTCGTGTGTGTGTGTGTGTGTGTGTGTGTGTGTGTGTGTGTGTGTGTGTGTGTATTGAGGTAGAGAGGGCTCCCGTAAGCCGTGGTGAAGGCAACCTTTCTAGGAGAAGCAAATCTCTGACTTAAAAAACCATAAAGCGGAAGACCAGTACCCGCATTAAGCTGCTCTGCAGTTTAATTTGTTGCTGGCTATCTTGTTCTTGCTTGTTGCTGGATCTCAACATTTTGAACCGAGAGAGAGACTTAGCTGTTGTACAAAGCTAAGACTCTGTAACATCATATTTGTATAGATACTCCCTAAGACATTTGGGCTCATGGATTTTAAATGTCTGAGGGAGTGGCACTCGTCTGACAAGACGTTGCAATCATCATATATATATATATAGAAAGAGAGAGATAATAAAGGTCAACGTCAATGTTTGTCTGTTTGTGTGTACACGAATAGGCTCCTATATTGTTTACTATTATACTAAACTAGCCATATAATAATAGAAGAGGTATTAAGGAGCAATAACGGGTATAGTCAAGTTGCCCCTCCTCAACGGAGCGGGACCGAAAGCGGAAACCCCTTAGTATTCTCACACCGTTTCAAATAGAGTTACAAAATTTGGCAAGGTAACTGAACATAAGGAGAGGAAAGTTGTGACGCTTACACCGCTCACCTGTACAAACGGGGATGTGGCCTCAAGGGGGGAGCTGGAAACCCTTAAACGCTCACACCATTTGTTTTACAATTGTAGAGTTTTTTTAATATTGCAGGGTGACCCACTATATATAAATATACACTTGTTTGTGTATATATGTATACGTATATGTCTATATATGTCTGTAGATTTATATTTTTTATAAATATGTATATTTATGTAATTGTGTATACGTGTATGTGGTTACATGTGTGCGTATGTATGTATGCATGTAGGTATGTATGTATATGTACAGCTACTTCTTACTGGAGATCTGTATCTCCACGTATATGTATATATGTAGGTGTGAGTATGTATATGTGCATAGGCTTATGTATATATCTGCATATAGATGCAGGTATGTCTGCATATACATTGTTTATATATATGTGTATGTGCGTATGTGTCTGTATATGGATGTCTAGAAATGTACATATGTATGTGTATATATGCGTATTTGCGCGTGGTTTAGTATATATATTAATCCTTAACTACCTAAAACAACTCATTGTCAACTGAAATGCACAAGTCAACTCATAGCGACTACGAAAATTTTAAATGGAACCTTGTACTTGTCAAACCCATGACACCTACAAAAACCCTTTCTCTCTCCCCTCTTTCTTTCTCTCTCTTCCTCTCTTTCTTTCTCATCTACTTCATATACATGGCTAAACACGCAAAAAGCAGTCAAAATTTCAAACCTAAAAATTGAAACTCCCCCTCCTCTCCTTACCCCCTCTCTTTTTTCTTTACTATCTTCTCTCACCCCCTCCCTATATCGATATATCTCCACCCACGCCTACCTGAATCTGCTACCTCCACGCACACAATACAATCTAATGTATTTTAACCTTCAAAACTGAAATATTGTCGGTACCCGTCTCCCTCCTCCTTATTATCTCCTACCCCCTTTTTTTTCTCATATTTCTTCTAAAACACTTCTTCCAAATACTAACAACCATTTCTGTAAGGTTTGATGAGCCTGTTGGATCGTAAACATGGTCCAACATCCGAAACATGTAACCAAACAGATAAAACGGTAATAAAAAATTAAAAAAACATATATATATATATTTCGATGTTTGTGAGTGTATATATATATATATATATATATATATATATATATATATATATATATATATATATATATATATATTTCTATGTGCTACAAGAACAAGTCGCCTGTTCTTGTAAATTAGTAAATATGAGATAGGATAGCCGGGAATTCGAACCTAGGAAGCTAGATTTGGAATTGAGAGTTCCGATCATAAGTTAAAATAAATAATACAGAATGTTATTGAAAATGGAATGTAGCATTACCCGTTGTTTAGTTCACATAAAATAGTTAGATATCTGTTTATTGAAAAAGGAATGTGATGATGCAATTTTGTTTTAGTTAAAGAAATGAAATTAAAATAATGAATTTAAAAACGAACAATGGAAAATGCTATACTTATTTGTAAAGTGGGTTAATTGAAAATTAGGTTAGAGAAATCGGTCTTTGTAACAAGGTATGTTCAGACACTTGAGGCATGTTAGGCCGCGAGTCCGATATGGACTTCGTTTGGTCATGCAATGACGTCATGAGTTCTCAATATCGTTAGATCTTACAGAGAAAAAGAAGTTAGTAGGTCAAGGGAGCCAGGGAGAGTCAGTCAGAGGCCGAGACAAGATTGGACAGACAGAGCTGACATCCGCCTTTGGAAGCGAAGGTGAGAAGAAGGAAATCATGTAGAGACTTTGAATTCCTTGATGCAAAGCCATTGACCGGTCGAAATGGAATAAACGAATACCACCATATTTTTTAACTGTCGTTTTCGTGTTATGTCTTTCCACAACAAACGTATTGTGAATTTGTATTATAAGACTTGTGTTCCACTCATTTGTATTATAAGAACTTTGTGTATAAACTAATCTAAGAATGTCTCTATTATCTTAAGAATGTGTCTCCCTTTCAGCTATTATAAATAATGAATGTTCCTTCATTATGATAAAAGACTGAAAATACTCATCTAAAAAATATATGTGTTAAAGAAAGATAATGTTGGTAGAAACACTCCCGCGGAACTGTCAAAATTTATAAATGTCAGTGTGTCTATCAATCTCTATCTATATCTCTCTCTCATCAGAATTGAATTACATGCCCCTATTAAAATGCCTCTGTCTCTGTATTAAATATACCTATCTCTCACCAATATGATCACTCCACAATATAGAACACTCTAATATGAACAACAACAAAAATATATAATGCATCCCTTCTAAAATAACCCCTACGTAACATATGATAATTTGATGCTCGTGTACAAATCCACTCACACAATGTGGAAAGAAAAAAAAAGGTTAGATTACCACGGAAAAAACAGCGTTTTAGGGTCTATCTAATATGTCACTCTTTCTCTCCACTAATATGAACACTCAAGAACACCTACAACATAACATATGTTCGTATACATATACAAATGTATGTATATATATATATATATATATTTGTTTTTATGTACATATATAAATATATATATATACATATATGTATATATATAGATATACAGTTATATATATATATATATATATATATATATATATATATATATATATATATAACTTTTAGTCCCAAGTCCGGCAATTACCGCATTGTGATCGTTGCATTAGTCTTAATATTGCTGTAAGGATGGTCATTTGCGAATTATGAAAAACTGTATCACTTGATATAAGAACAAACCAGTCATTCATCTCATGGCTTCCCTGCAGTGTTGATCAAACATAACAACCTTTAAAATATAAAAACAGAAATCGTTTAATCTGAAACAAGAGATATAGTCACTAAGAACGCATGAACTTACAATTTCGGATCATGTCTAAGAGGGGACTGTTATGAGTTTAACAGCGTGATATCTGCTCACAGTACATTGAAACTTTTGCAGGTTCGTATCGTAAAGGAAGCGGGAAACAGGAAGAGAATCCCAACGTGTAGCAATCCGACGGAATAAGCATCTGGGGACATCAACAGTGAAGAGATGGGATTTTGTGGTTTGTTTGGTTGGTCGGGAGTATATACGTCGAGGGGGGAACAATTCTTATGAGCTTTCAAGGCACATTCCATTAATGAAAGTGTAAAACACACACAGTACTGCAACATTGATGAGTTTGAGAGAAGAAAGTTGGGTTCTAGAGTTCTCTAGAGTCGAAACCATCGTAATTCAATCTATTTGCCATATAAGCGAATCACGTAACTTCAGTATCCGTTTGGCGTATGATGCACACGGTGACGCGAAGTCAATAAAAAATAAATTAACTCACCCATTTTGATTTAGATTTACATTAATTTGGAAAAAGTTCAAAATCGCCGTTCATCATTTCGCAGCTTTCATCGGGACCGCCGGGAATATCGAATATCGATATGATTGTCTGGCTAGCCAATCGTCGTCCTCACTCAACCAAACAATGCATTTAACTGAATCGCCATTTCCGAGAGACTTTATCAAATTATCCCGCGGAAAGTAACCGCCAAAATAGCCCGGTCGGCGTCTCATTGTGTTTTGCACAACTTTTTCTCAAGTCGAATTTGGCAAGATATAAACGACATGGATTTATTAATGTCGAAAACAAAATTGGCAAATTATTGGTGCTTTGTTTGTTTTGTCTTCTTGATAATTCGCAGTCGGCAATTTATTATTTAGACAATTCTTCTCTTCTCATTACTAGTTGGTATACACGTCAACATCGGGCAAGAGATTCCACAATTATGTATATACATTAGAAGTTCCCAAACAGATCATCGTCAACTGTATCTCACTGACCGACTATACTTCAATCTATGCAACGCCTCATCCCTCTGCGACTGTCAGCAATTCCCCTTACTTCTATGTTTTGTTTATTTTACATGGTGGTCACCACTTATCAAGGCCGCAAGCCACTCGGGGATAAGGGTTATTGCGTGTACAGTAATCAATGGGATAATATCGTAGTAATCGTTAGTATTGGAGATTTGATAAAGTGTCTTACTTAAGAAATTTGTTTATATTGGACTTGAAGACCTCCAAGCTGTAGTTAGGCGGGAAATATGCAGACGGAAGAGTTAAGAGAGTTATGTGTACCTAACACTAAACAAAAATTACATGAGCAAATTTCGTTTTCTAGAGCTGTCCGTCTGTGGAACACAATACAGTGTATTTGCTTTCCATCTGACTATAACATGACCGTTTTCAATCTTCATGCAAATAAGTTTTTGTTAGTGCATGCTATTATTATACTTTAACGTGGACATTATGCTTAACCCGTATCCGTTACAGTTCGAACCTCTCTCGGACCCCACGTCGCCCGGCACTGTCGCAAAGAACAAATAAACAAAAATAAAAATAAAAAATCCGGGTCGGCACTTTTTTATTTTTTAACAAAAGCATTTATTAACATTACTCTCCTGTCTCAACACAACTTTAAAAAGCCCCTCGCTGCCATATGTCAATCTAAACTGACTCACGGTTCTCTTTCTTCCGACCGCACGCTTTGCACAGCCGGCCCATTCTTGCTTTCATTTTGCAGGTCCGTCTCCGGCGTCGACATTTTTTTATCTCCGACCACGTGGTGTCCTGTTTTCTGTTTCTTCAGACACAAGCCCGAGCACACCTGCCAATTTGCATACGTGTTTAAACGCTGCTACTGCTTCTAATACAATCGCTTGGCATCTATCCTAAGGCGGCTTCTGATATTTCATACACGCTCATATGTGCTGTGTTACATATCTTCTATTTCAAAATTATTTTACAAGAATTTAATTTAATTAAACCTGCTAGAGTTAATAAAAGGAAACAAGAAAAGAAATTAAAAAGTTCAAACAATAAAATATAACTGAACCCAAATAAAAATGTCTTCGTGTATAGTCTGCTCGACATTTATATTTCATAATTTTTCATAGATACTTTTCAATTATTTATTTTTTTTATTTGGAAAAGTAAATGGATTCCAACGTATTCTTCCACATATTTAAAGAGAACGTTTTAATACGTTGAAACGGGGGGAAACTATAAACTGTTTAAATAGCGAGGGTGTGCGTTTATGTTTTTGGAGAGAGGTTTTGGAAATTTCACTGAAGCAGTGCTGAAGTGTTTTAGCTTGGTTGTGCAATAATATAGTTTCAAATGTTAAAAAATATTTTACAAAGCCAGTCGAACCATTGCAAAACCAAATCAGAGTTTGCATAGTCTTTGATGTTTATTGGTCCCGAGTCTGTAAATTCACCAAACTGGAATAATGGTGGGATCTTTCTATCGATCCGGTAAATATCTCACTGCTGATGCTATTCTCTATCTATATAAGAGCCAGGTACGTCCAAGGATGGAATATTGTTGCCATATCTGGGCAGGAGCTGCTAGAAAGGACTTGGCCTGCCTTGATAGAGTTCAAAATAGACTTCGTAGCCTCGTAGGAGATGCCCTTTTCTCTTTCTTGCAACCTCTATATCACAGAAGAGATGTTGCGAGTTTGTCTCTGATGTATCGTTATTTTCATGGAAGGTGTTCAACTGAGCTTCAATCTATGGTCCCCCCTCGCCAAACTTTCACAAGAAACACTCGTCTAGCTGTACATACTATCAATAATTCCCCCCACTCTTTATCTGTGCCTAAACCTAAACGTAGATTCCATGAACAAAGCTTCTTTCTTAGAACTGCACGCCTGTGGAATTGTCTTCCGTTTTCCTGCTTTCCGGCTGACTACAATATGGCTGTGTTCAAGTCTAACGTAAATAAGTTCTTGATGAGCCGTTCTATATAAGCTATCAAATTTACCAAATTTTCATTACTAATGATTACTATATTGTCCAATTTCTACTGTACACTTTTTAACCCTTATCCTTAAGTGGCCTCTTGGCCTTGATAAGTGGTGATGCCTATGTAAAAAAAAAAAAAAACAGAAACGGGACGTTTTTTTTTATTTTAGTAATAAAGTCAGTTTATTGCTTCTTGGCGATCTTCATAACACATGTTATAATGTTATTTGTGTCATGAAATACATTTATACGTATATATATTTTTTGTGTGAGTTGCTGATATTTAATACGCGCTCATATGGTCTCTATTACAATATGACACATATCGATGTAGCAGGTTTTTGTTTGTTTTTAATTTGAGGTATTGATTTCCGTATGCCGTGAATTTACTACTATGAAAATATTCTCCAATTTTAGCGACAAGGTCCGATATTATCCATTGTTTATCTCTAGGGGCTCACAAATACTCTCGAATACCTCACCCTTACCGCTGTCCTTTGATCTTCCACTTTTTCGTCGTTTCGTGGATTCAGCTGACGTGAATTGTCTTTGAATATTCCAAATTGTACGGAAGTTGATGCTAAATGACTGGATGAAAACACAGTCTGCTACGTAAAGATCATTACCAAAATATTCAATCCGATTTTGAACAGCAGTTCCTCACTCATCCCCTCTAGTTTTGCAATGGACCAGTATAGTTTGAACAAATACATAGAAAATACTTTCGACGCTTTTTCGCGTCTGGTCTTTTTTCGTAGTAACAGTTTCACAGAATAAGCAATGTGTTCTACTGCGATATGGTTCCAGAAAACTACAGGTACTCCTTTTCACTTGTCGAGCAGAATCACTGTCGCTGGAGGCAATAGCAACGTCCTTTTTGTTGAGATGGTTTACCCGAAACATGTTTTGTGAACACGAGTTCCTGCTACAAGCCGGACTTTAGATACTAACACAGTTGATGCATTCAGGTCCTTTTTCGCAAACCATCACGGTCTCTTCAGCGTCGAAAGCTCGTTCACATAAAGTGCAGGTTTCCACGTTGGCTGAATTTAAGTTTTATTTTGTAAAATATATGTATACACTGTACTAGTATATGCCTGTTTGAATCGGATTAACTGCAACACTACATGGTTGACCAAAAAACAGTACATCTTCTCCCAAAGAGAGCCAGATTTTAATAGCAAATGCTTACCATATAACCTGGAATCCATGAGGACATTGCATCACTTTTTAGCACATTTTATAGAAATGGCTGAATAAAGGGGTAGCGTAACTTTAGGTATTTCATAAGGGGGGATTCCACATCACTGGGAACAATTTTCTGTGAAAAGTTGACTCTGAAAACATTAGTAAAGATACAGGATTTATTGGTTTATCAGGAAAACTAACAGAGTTAGTGCTTTAAACTGTAATGGAAAATGACTTGTAAGTCGAAAATGTTCAACTTTCTCAAATTCTGTCCAACTTTTAGTATGATGTAGAGTATACTCAACCTAACATAAAACCACAAAAAATATTGCAATTTTTTTTCTTGGGGTACTTTAGCGTTATATTGACTAACATACCGAGATAACAAATAATGATAAGTCAAGGTTGTACTCTGAAATGTTTACCATAGTTTATTGTAAATTCCTCTTGAATCTTTATAATGTAACTACCTGCAACTTCTTTGATAATGAAGACAGTGATACATCGAAAACGGTATATCCATGACGTCCTAAAATTTCAATCAGCGGATTCAATGTATAGAAATAAGAAATTCCCACAACTTTTCCGATATCTCTCATATTTTGGTACTTTTCTCCCTCATTACTTTTATAATGTTGCTGTCTGTGCGGACTGTAACTAAGCTTATAATGGGCCAAATACGACCCGCGGTTAGCAAGTTTGACACATCTGTTGTAAATGAATGCCTTACAAACTCTAACCTAGCAAACCTTACAAATAAACAATATGTAAAGATGTTTATCGAAATATTTTATACTTCGGTCTCGGTACCGGTGTTAGACAACCGTTGACCCAACATGACATAAGGACATACAATCAAGTATTTCTGGTGCACGAAATCCATCCGCCCACTGATTCACCTCCACTTCCACTCGCAGTGTTAGTTCGAGTAATGCCTGTCTGATAACAAGATTAAAGGAACGAAAAGTTACTTC